>NW_026057577.1:103201831-103276751 GCF_023721935.1 Panthera uncia | reverse complement strand
TCTTTCTTTCTTTCTTTCTTTCTTTCTTTCTTTCTTTCTTTCTTTCTCTTTCTTTCCTTCCTTCCTTCCTTCCTTCCTTCCTTCCTTCCTTCAACATTTATTGATTTTCTTCTTGGAACCAGACATAGTACTTAGAAATAGGAATGTAATACCCAACAATAACAGGTTCCCTGCCTTCAAGGGCTCACTGATGGGGGAGAACTTTATGGTGAGGCATCACCATGCAGTGTTGAAAAGTACCATGAAAGAGAGTAGGTCTGCAAAGGCTTCTTTGAGAAGGTAATGCTGAACTTAATCCTGTGGAAAAGTCAGAGGCAGTCAGATGAAAGCTGAGGCAAAGAGGAAACTAAGAAGGACTTACCAGTTACTGGGGAAAATAAGTGCAAAGACAAAAGCCACCTCAGAGTGCATGGCAAATTTGTGTCAGTGGAAGGGGGTCCAGGGCAAGGAAGAGAGTATGAGAAATGAGGCCAGGGAAAATACTGTATGCAATGCTAAAAAGCTTGGACTTTTATCTCTGGGACAATGAGGAGTCAGGTCATCCAAATGACAGCAAAAGAGTGAAGTCAGAAGGGTTGTAAAAAGATCATTCTAGCTGCTGTGTAGGTAACAAATGGAGTAAGGTCAAGGCTAGAGGCCAAGAGATAGCCAGGAAGTTACTGTAGCAATCTGGGTGAGAGATGATGGTGAACCCATTCAATCAGACAAGTTCAGTGGAATGAAAAGTGAAGAATGAGCTTGAGAGGTGGCTAGGTGGGTCCAGAGGCATGTGGGAGCTTGAATTGGTAACCTGTTAATGTCCTTTTCAGTTCAGCATTTTCAGCCTAAAGCTTCCCCAATCCCAGAAACGTCACACAGTCACCAAAACCTAAGGAAATTCTGAACTTGGCAGCGCCCTAAAAACTGATATGTAATCCTTTCAGTTCCTCAAACAGGTGGGGTCCCACTAATAAGCAAGTTAACCTGATTTTCATCCCTTTGGCTGGACCAGCCATCATGGCAGCTGGAGAAGCAACTTGCCATTTTTTACCACACACATGACGTGACATCTGCCTACAAGTAAAAAAGAACAGGAATTCTCAAGTAGAAGAAATGCAGCAGATCCCCAAGACGTGGAAGAGTGTATTTCACATTTGTCAAACAGATCTCACTTCAGTAAACAGAAATACCATAAGACATGGCATGTCACACAAGTAATCTAACATGTCAGGATCTTCGATAACCAGACTAGAGATGCTGTGCTGTTTACCAAAAACACTACTGGATTATAAGTCAGGAACTTTGGTTTTTTTAGCTCTGGCTCATCACTAACTAGTTGTGTAAGCTTTGTGCTCCCTTGTCTTAAAATGAGGGAGACATGGGGTGCTTGGCTGCCTCAGACAGTGGAGTGTGTGGCTCTTTGATCTCAGAGTTAAGAGTTCAAGCCCCATGTTGGGTGTAGGGATTACTTAAAAATAAAATCTTTTAAAAAAATAAAATAAAATACTGTTTAGAAGGATTTTAACAAAATAAAATAATAAAACAAAATGAAGAAGATAGGATAAATGATCTTTAAGATTCTTTGCAACCCAAAGATTGTTATCAAGCTTTTTGTTTTAACTGCAGCTACAGGATCCCCCAGGCAGAGAAGCTCTGAAGTGGCACTTTGAACCTCCTGTCCCTTTGCAACTATAGCAATCCTCTTACATCTTTCATACATATTATTTGTTTAAAGAAAGGTTATTAAAAAAAAAAAAAAAGCTTGTAAACTTGTGCTCAACAGATTTGCATATTTTCTTAAAGATCCCAATTGTACTCTCATTCTCTTCTAGGAAGATTAATATTATCCAGAAGTTTAGGGTTTAATGGAGAGTAAAGATTGTTCTGCAGCTTTGGATCTTTGCAATTGGTTTTTTTTTTTTTTTTAAATCCATACAGTTAAATCACAGTGATTCACAGATGCAAATTCTGTGTTTATCCCAACCTCTAAGCCTTCTGTGGCATTTGAGTTTATAACAGCTTTTGTAAATGTTGATTTAAGATTTGGGATTAAAGTAGGAACATACCACCTGTCTTAAAGTTGACATAAATGTTATAAAATGGGATGCTACACTTAATTCTAATCCTTGTCTCCAACCAGACCCATATGTAAATTTCACACAGTAGTATTTAGTAGCATAATTAATCCCTACTTTATGTTATGAGTAATATTTCCTATTCCCGACCCTGTAACGTCCTTTAAGAAGATCCATGTTCCAATTAGACTAGCCCATCGGCACTCTTTTAATGAGCAGATTAATCATTCAGATGGGTACAACGGTGTCATCACAGGTTTTAAATATGATAATCTACATCCTAATGGTGCTGCAAAGCCTTGGCTTAGAGCAAAAAAGGTAGACAAAATTGGTCAGAGTTTCATTTTGTTCTCTATCTGGGACAACGCAGGGCACAGGAAACCTTGAGTAAGGGGAAGATTTAGGAAAGTACTCATAATTCAGCTACAACAATTATTTCTGGGGGAAGTCACATTTCTTGGCTCCCTAAAGCACATGCTGGTATGTTCAACTTTGACGTGGGGAAAAATTTTCATATTTTCTTGGCCAAATAGCTTTTCTTTTAGAACTCTACTCTCAACCTTCCTTTCTGAGAAAGGGTATAGGAAGGGAACTTTCACAGGAGAGCAGTTTTAAAATAGTTTTCATCAAGCCAGACCCATATTGATCAAATGGTTCCCCCACAGAAGTATGACAGGGAAAAAAAAAAGTTTTTCCAATTTGACTACTGCCTTTTCACACAAGCTTATAGAAAACTACTTATTTCTCTCTGCCTTCATTTCTCCACTCTACAAAAGCAGCATTATAGCCAAATCTCAAAGAGCATCAGTTCTCTGGGCAATATAGGGCAAAACCACTGAAAAATAGGCTCACAGAGAGAAATATCAATAAACTGGAATTCAGTATAAAGGATTCACCCTGACAAAAAGTATACTCTTAGAAGGTGACTAATACACCCAAAAGTCCTCAAACCAAATACATTCTCTTTTCCATACCTCTTAGGGTTTTATCATTATTACCCGGAAACCAAGTTCTCCTATGAATTCTTAAACTGATACCCAGCTTCCCCTTTGGTTAAACTTGTCCCCGCAAAGAGAGGCACCTGGCTTGGTCTTGAAAATAAGGCCAGCATCATCTTCTCAGACAAGCAAGTCATGGTTACATTTTTTAAAATTTAAGTATAGTCAGCATACAATGTTATATTAGTTTCAGGTGTACAACACAGTGATTGACAATTCTATACATTATGCTTTGCTCACTGCAATAAGTGTAGTTACCATCTGCCACATGGTTACATTTTTAATACAAATAGCTGAAGGCCAACTCATCTGTAACTACAGCAAGGGTTTGCTGCCAAGAAATCTCCAAAGAGAACATAGGCTGACTTGAGCAGATAGTGAAGGATAGTAACTTAGGGCAGATGTCAAGTATATGATAAAGGAAGATAATGGGATGCTGCTGTTAATATGCTCAGAGTAACCCCAGGTTCATCAGCAGCATCTGTAATAACAACCCAAGTTTCTGGATCTACACAGATAAAAAAACCCTTTCAGGAAATAAGACATTGAGAGAGAAGTACTTGAATGGGGGCTGGGGGCATTGCTCCGCTGCTTTTCAGTGATAGCTTCACCCAATCCATTTAACAAATGCATCTTAAGCATCTAGAAGAGTAGGCGCTGTATACACAGTGGTGCATGAGAGACACAGATCCCTCCCAGATTGTTCCATATAGCTCTGTTTCTGCTTAGAAGTACAGGAGAAAAAAATATTCTTATTTCAGAAAGGCTGAACTAAAAGTCTTCACTACTATCAAGATCCTTGTTCCAGACAAATTTCCTCTTAAGTGCCATGCCCATATCCATCTCCGAGTCTTTCAACACATTCCTTATCAAACCCTGCTCTTAAGAGAAACCTACACTAAACTTTAAGTATCAAGTGTAAGTTTGCAAGGGGAAAGAGAGTTATGTATTTTGTCAGAAGCTAGAGACTCAATATGCTAGGGTTTCAGACAGCAGCAAGATCAGAAAAAAATTTAAGCAGGGAAAAAGCAGTTGTAAGGTGGTTTGGAGGAATAAGAAAGGGAGGAGGTGTTTCCTGTTCCAATACCCTAGATTTATCACTTGGGAAGTTTCTCAAGACACACATTAACCCTGCTTCTTATATCGAGAGCCCCCATGAATAAACATGAAGTCTATCAGTTTCCTCCTAGGACAGTAATTCTGAAAAAAGTACCAAAGAGCCAATTTCCAAAAATCAGGAATTTCAAAAGGTTTGTGAACAAATATTGATGCTATTAAGAATGACGGTTTAGCATCCGTTCACGGGGAAAAAAATTTTTAAATCTAGAAGACTTTCCCTTAAATGTGAATTAAAAGTGCAACTCAAACACCCTTGTCTTTTCTCCAGTAGGTTTCACTCATCCCCGTTAATACCACATCATGGAAAAACACATGTCAACAACGACAAATAATTGCAAAAAAATAATTCTAAATTAGTTATAGATGTCTAAGTCTGTGCTATTCATTTAATGCCTCCGCTGAGATCCTAGTCCAAGAAGAGTTAATCAAGCATAGCCGCTTCCTAATCAGAACAGTGAACTAATGATCCTATTTCTGAGTAATACCAGTCAGATAAAGCTCTCAAAAGGTAGTTAACATCACTTTGGTGGAAGGGAATGACAAGTGCAAGTCCTAGTAGGGGTAATGCATCATTCATGCCCCCTCTCATTCTGACATTTTAACGTTATCTTGTTTTACTGTGTCGGCCTAACACTGCCACTGCTGGCAAATTAAACTGTGAACTTACAAAGTGGGTGGCAATAAATACAAATTATGAGAGTTCAAAAGATGTCCCTGGAGGTGCACCGCAAGACACAGAATGTCTCTGGCTTTTCTGTCACATAGCAATAGATGAGAGACAAAGTAGAACAGGCATTTTTGGAGGTGGAAAAAAGGAGAAAGAAAAAGAATTAACTAGCTGATGATAAAAATGAGATGAAAATAAAGAGAAAACACATGTTTTTAAGACTGACTTGAAGAACACACCAATGGAAAAGGGAAGAGGTCCAGAAAAACTAGGTAAACATCAAAGGTCTTAGTCTATCAAATCTTTCGCGTAAATAACTTTGGGAACCTATTTTGAAATTGAGGGTGGTATCTATACATTATCAAAAATAACAGGCAAGTATTCTGAGTAAAATTTATAATGAGAAAAGGTGCATGGATGCCATGAATCTCATTCATCTTATAATGTTCCCAAATGAAATCTGAACCACAGTCCCTACCTCCTTTCCCAGCCCAGCAAAGAAAGCCAGAAAGAGAAAATTCGCCTCTTTTAAGTCACTCTGGTTGGACCAGTCTAGCATGGATGCCACTGAAAATATAAATATCAAGTGTATCTCAGGAAGCAGTTGTAGACCAAGAAAGATGGGTCTCAGGAGTCTTAATTTCTATAAGAATTCCATGTGCATTTCTGGTCAACACATCCTCGAGGGTTAATGAGCAAAATTAGGGAGAAGAGAATGAAAATTAAAATGACTCTAGAAAGTCCACTGGGGGCCTTGCCAACTTAAAAGGGCTACCATGATGGTCAGAAACATACCCCAAACAAAAGAAATCTGCCCTCTTAAAGCACATAAAAAAAAAAAAAAAAAAAGACCTAACAAGTACAATCAGAGATCACATTTTTTAAATATCGCCTAACATTGAGACTTTTACTTCCAATTTGGTCTAGTTCCACTAATGAATCTTATAAAATATTTTATCTGCCTATTCCATGCCCACAAACCACTCACAGGAGACTGGGAAATCATCATTTCTTCCAGAGTGCACATATCAGTTGGGCCATATGCAACAGCGGTCTGTTTATTTTTCCCATAAACCACCGGTTTCATAGAAACTCATTAGCATCACCTGTGTTAATTACACTAGCAAACCAATCAACAGCTCCTTCTTAATTAGGTTTTCTTTATTAAAGCCGGAAATTGCCAAGGAGACAAAAGTCACCTGGGGAAATTATGTGAAAAGGAGTGTTTATGCCAAATTACACACTAAAATAATAATAAAATACCCTGGTTTGTTTACAGGAAAAGGAAACAATATTAATATTCAAGGTCACTGGCACACTCCTTATTAATTATTCTCATTACATTAAATTGTGATCATTTCTGCTTCAAGAGGGTTGGCTTATAGAAAGTCTTTGTACTCAAAGTTGACTCACATCAGATTTTAATAGCTGTGGTCAGCGATTATGACTTGCTTATTCCATAAACACGAGCACCCACAGGTTAAAGCAGTTAATACTAATTTCATGAGCTCATGTCCCAACTGTAACTCAAAATCCAGTATGTCTGTTAGTAAACCTAGAAAGGCATATAAAAATCTACTATGAAAGGAAAAGATACACATGTGACTCTTGGAATTTGCAATTCACCTTAAAGAGAAAGGAAAAAAGACTTCTAACCATATTCCTCTCACTTCCAAGAGCCTTTCAGCAGAGGGGGGTGGTCGCAGCACTGAGAACACAAAAGCGGCTTTTTAGAATCAGATTCTTTCTCCAAGGTTAGCCTTATAGGGAGGTTCCCCTGGGACGTTTAAATGAAGCCTGGCCAAAGAAGCAGAAAGTAGATTGCAGGGAGCTTCCTGTTCTGGTTGTGTGGAGGTGGAGAGGGAGGGGCAATACCGGGCAGCCTAATAGGCCTTTTCATCTTCAACTGACTATAATGCTAAGCACATTTGTCGTGGACTCAAAATCTATCTTCGGAATAAAGAAATCGAGGCACACCCATCTATAAAGTGGGGATAACAATGCTTAACCTGATTCTTACATGAGGAATTCATTTGAATTTAGAAAGTACTTTGATGATGAAAATCACTGAGTGACTGATATTTGTTCTTATGCCCACTGGTCCTGGAAGATAGCCTGTCCAAGGAGGCCTGCAAATTCTGGCTCTCTCTGGCCAAATGAGTGACAGTAAAAAGTCAGCTAGGTTTGGGACATGGACCCCCAAGAAAAGAAAATGTGGATTTTAGCAAGCAAACATCAGTGAAACTACTTTTCAGCATCAAGCTCCTGGACCCAACAGTACCAGCTCTCAATGGTTCTCTTCTTAGGGTCTTCTTTGCTTCTGCTTGAGTTACCACACACCTCCCAACTCAGGTCAAGGCGTAGAGACTCACTGATTGTTCTTGATGAATATTCACTGGAAATCAAGGAGAGTTTGCTCCAAGTCTCACAAGAACCTCTTTGTTTCCTAGAACAAATGCCGTAGAAGGGAACTGCCAAGGAGAAGACCAAAAGACCGCAAAAAAAGATGCTGCAAACGGTCTCAAAGCCTGAAGAGGTATAAACATCAGAAGATTTTTTGCTCTGATTGTGGCCTCTAAAAAGTCCAGCAAACCAACACCATTCAGTATTGTCTTCAAGAGCTAAGTAAGATTCTGGACATACTCTCTCACCTCCCCCTGTTAAAAGCGCAGAGAACCTGGAGTCCATAACTTTGGAATTACTGTCTAGTGTTGAGAGATTAATATTAAGGATTAATATCAAAGGAATATCGCCCTGATGCTAGAAAGAGAATAGAAAAAGGACGCTTCTAGATGGATAACAAAGTATTTAGATATGGATAGGCAAATATTTCTTCTTGATCACCTTGTTGATTGCCATGGTGATTTTTAACCTTCCTTTTAAGAGATCCCACCGGCTTCTCTAAAGAATAAAACTTCAGCTTACACAAAAGCTAAGGTGTCTGAGCTGAGTCCCCATGACTGACTGATGACCTTTGTAAAAAGGTGCTTATCACGACAGGCCATTGTCTTGCCTGCCCACCTCGATCTGCATCCCCAGCGGCTCCTTCTCCCTCCCTTCTCTTTCACCCTCCCAGCTGGGTACCTTGTCACTCAAACTTCAGCTGAGTTTATTTCATTCACCCCACCCATATAGCACACATGCTGCATATTTCAGTATATAATTGTCACACAACTAAATAGATCATTCAGAAAGAATTTTAGCAATAGGGCTATCAAAGCAAACCCTTTATGGGTGAAAAGGAATTGTTCCAAAATGCATCTTTATGAATTAAGATCAGCTTAAAACTGTTAGTGGACGTGACTCAGAGGCCATTCTGAAAGAAAGAAAGAAAGAAAGAAAGAAAGAAAGAAAGAAAGACAAGAAAGAAAGAAAGAAAGAAAGAAAGAAAGAAAGAAAAGGAATCTTAAGTTGCAGCGGTTTTACGGTTTCACTCAAGAAACCAGGAGACCAGGAAATGCTTCCCTTTAGTTTAGGAATTATTTGCTTACTGTTAATGACTAGAAGGACATCTTCATCACTGCCTAAAAACCTTCTCATCTATTGTCGTCTATTTCCAATGGCTTCCCATCTCATGCAGAGGAAAGACCCAAGATCTTCGTATGGCCTACAGGGTCCCCAAAATGGTGCCATTATGCCTCTGGCAGCGTCATCCACCTATCTCTTCCTTGCTTATTCTGTTTCCATCACACTGTCCTCCTTACTCTTCCTCAAGCCTGCTAGACACACACACTTCTTTCAGGGCCTCGCTTCACACTGCATGGTCTGCTCTAACTTCACTTCCCCTAGACATCTGCCCACTCCCTCTGCTCTTTCGGGTCTTTACCCAACTAACAACCTATCAGCAGGGCTTTTTCTGGCTACCGTATTTCAAATAACAATGCCAGTCCCACTCCAAATGCTCCCTTTCCCCATCTCCTGAATTATTTTCCTCAGTAGAATTCATCACCATCTGATGACCTGCATATTTGACTTGTTTACTGTCTCTCCCCACGAAAATGTAAGCAGCATGTAGGCAGGGAGCTGTTTTGTTTTTTGTTTTGTTTTGTTTTGTTTTTACTATTGCATTCATGCTGGACCCCCAGTGCCTAGACCAGTCTGGATCCTAGGAGGTACTCAATAAATATTTGTTGAAAGAACAAAAGAATTAAGGAGGAAAGGAAAGTTAGGGAGAAAGGATATTATTCCTACCCCTTACTACATCCTATCTTTCATTTCTCCTTCCATTTTCTTTCCCTCTTCCTTCCCACTCTTCTTCTCTAGAATATTCTCCTGCGTCCTGTCACTCCAACGTCACCCCCTTTATCTGCTTAACCCTCCTTCTTTCTTCACCATCTTCTTGGGCATTTCCCTGGCCTCTCAGACAAGGTCAAATCACCACACACACTCCACCACCTCCATTAGACAGACCCTACAAAACCAACAAAATATTCGGTGTCCTGTCTCTTACAGACATCACATTATAGATTTCACATTTATGTGCATGATATTTTTCATCAATATCTGAGCTCCAGGGTCCCAATCCTGCTAATACTGTAGAAGTTCCAAGAGAACAGAACCCTATACCGCAAGTTACTAGCACACATAAGGCATGCAATAACTATTTGTTGGTTGAATGAGATAAAAATGTATCCTCTGAAGCACACGTTAAGTCATGTACTATTCTTGGCTAAGTGGCTCCAGAAAAGCCTAATCACCCCTCGTAGTGGTAGTGGGAGTAGTAGCCCTGATCATTCTCACTGCTATTGTACATAAGGAGATCTTTTGATTCTCACCACCCTGCCCACCTGACCCAGCACCCTTGATCGTTTGTAACCCCTTGCACCCCGAGGAAACCTGCAGCCACCCTTATCTTACAATTTGCAAATCCATTCTTATTCCTAATACATGTTGCTGACGCTCCCATTCTTTCATGTTTCCACTGTAGAATTTACCACTCTGTCTACCGCTCTATCTATAGCTCTCAATGCTCTGCAAGGTCATAAATGCAGCTTACTCTCTTTATAGCTCTAATTCCTAGCACAATGACATATTCAATAAAGGTCTGAATAAACCAACAAGTAGGTACCCTAATCTGACTGATGTCAAGTCCTCTATGTTAGATGGCAACCTATGGTTCAGAGAATCCAAAAAATCAAAGCCTTATCTTTTGACTTTCAAAAGCATGCAAGCTTGAGGAAGAAAGTCTGGCAAATCACCCAAATCTCTGGTAACCTATGTTCACAGTCTCCAGTAAGGATACCCAGCAGGTCTGATCTTTCATATCCTGGAGTTTCTCAATTGCCACTTGAGAGGCATTTCAAAATCTTCAACTCTGAACTGTCTCACTTTGACAATCTGTTTTACATAATTTTTTCAAGTATACTGGGAAGAAAAAAAATCCTCATTGGAAACATACACAGCTCTGAGATGGTGGTTTTGCAGACAATTTCTTGAATACACATAAACATTATCTCCCTGATAGGAAAGAATGGCTCTTTAAGGAGCTGTCATGATCAATCGTAAAAATACATATTTAGAACACTCTTTTCAAGCATGTGTATTATAAACATGTTTTAAAATGAAAACTATTTATCCAAAAGACCATAATGGTTCTGAAGAGTATTTTGTAAATCCATATCTGAGGTTTTAAGGGGGAGAAAAAGATTTCTGACCTGGGAGATCATAAAGACTTCACTAAAGCCATTAACATTTATTGTCTCTCAAGGGCTAAAATGTTGCTGGGAACATGTTTCCAGGTTAGGGGAAAACACAGCCCATTCTTCTAACAAAGGGTCTTAGATGCTTCTCTCTGTCCTGTCCCAAAGGCTGACAGACACCAGTCCATTATACTAACTAATGGCACACTTAGAAGAAAATGCCATCCAGAAGATGTTAGCCCAGGGACCTTGACTAATGGGTACTGTCTAATGTTCAAAGACCCCGTCAGCTCTGGTCACTGATGAGACATTCTCAGAGTAGTGCATTAAGACCTTGGTGGAGAAACTCACTGTGGGAAATCTGATAGGATGAATTGGATATTTGAGGACAAAAAACACTCTTTATCCCTTTTGTCTCAAGCCTGATTCTAGAGAAAAGAGACAATAATCTCATGTAAAAACTTAATCTCCTACACCTTCTGTATCTCCTTCCACAGTCCTGACCAAAGAAAACACATGAATAAGAGAGCCTTTAGCCCTTGTACTAACTACTTACTGTATGCTATATTTACTAGGGCAGGAAAATGGGACATTTCCTGGTTACTAGGGAAAAAATGCATTCACTTTAACATGACACTGGAAATTTTCTTTACGAGATGCAGGGGTATGGTGAATGACAGAAAATATATTGGATCAGTCCCAAATTTGCAAATGCTATATAGTGCCTTCATATATTTTTTCAATTCTTAACAAAAGAGTTTTGGTTTTTGTAAGAAAAAAAGAGTTGGGGGATAAGGTGAAAGAAAGAGGAGACAAAGACAAGAAAGAGAGGGAGGTGGGAAGATGGAAGGACATCAGTAATATTACATACTAAGAGCTGGCCTAAAGCGAAATGTCAACAGGCAACCTATAAACAAAAATCAAAAATGGAAAGACTGAGAAACCTAACCATAGCCACATGAGAAACACTATTGGCCATACATAATTGTGGCAGAGGCTGAAAGGGGGCTCATATTGACACATTTTTCACTTTTGTATACTATAGGCTTCATAAATCTAACATTTTACCTGTCAGGTCTGAATGACCAGCTGGGTTTGATTAGGACAGCAATGTACTCCCATACAGGCAAAATTTGGTTGGGGATGACTGGACTCTGCTTTACACTAAAGGAAGTTATATCCCTAATAGTTAAGAAACAAGCAGATTTCCCTTCTTAGGCGAAATAACCTGCCTCCAGAACCTGCCCAAAACACTGTCTCTGAAAGCAAACAGACCCAGCTAGGAGTTCCTACAAAGCTGGGCTTTCATTTATTGTCAAGGCAGAATCAAATTGGTCCTTTTTATGTATCACATGAGTTAGGCTGACCTACCCATTCTTATATAGCCAAGTATTGGTTCATTGTGCTGGCTTTATCCCCTTTCCTGTAATGTAACAAAAAGAATCTAAATACTCAAGTGTTCCTAAGACCCTTGATGAGAGTACTTAGCTCACATCAATGGTAATGGGACTTAAACCTAGGTATTTTAGGCAGAATGGATTTCTTTGTTGGGTACTTTTCGTCCTTTTTTTCCCTGAGCTTGATTTCACACCAGCTATGTTCACAAATCCATAATAAATCACTAGGAATGTAAAATACACTACACTTTCCCCCTCAAGTTGGCCTGGGTCATTTATCATTCTGTGGATTTCAAAAAGATGGTAGTGTTTTTATTGCAAAGGCCTTGTCATTACAGAAACTAGAAAAGAAAGTATTGATCACAATTAGATCGTATATTAGCAGCCTCTGATGCCTGGACTGCTGAGGATTTCAACCTAGATCATTCTCCCCTCTGTTAAAATTCTGGACAGCAATTTCTTTTATGTTAGAATAACTAGTATAAACCCATAAAATGTAACCTAAAAATGTAATTATAATTGCCATGCCAAAAGCAAGCCAGTCAATATCTTCAAGATTCTAATAGTTTCAAGCACTATTACCTTAACGGTCTCACATCACAGTACTGATTAAAGAAACATTTTGTCTTTTTATCTGTATGGAATGGCTAGCGTAATCACTGAAGCATGGAGAGCTAAAATATTTATTAGTGAGTATACATCTTGGTTCAGGCAGTGAATGTCAATTTAGGTGTGGAAAGTTACAACAGAGCTCTCAGCTCAATCCATTTTCAGGTTCCTCCAATGCTCCTGAGGTGGTCAACCCAAGCAGAGGAGATCTTAGCATCTGTCCCTCCACTTAAATGAACTCCTCCTGCAGATTTCTCAGAAAGAAGCTCTTCTCAGGAGCTTTCAAACTGGTCTTAAATTGGCAGTGACTATCATGGAATCATTGTCAACCAACAGAGACAAGCCTGAAAGGAGAGGCACTGAGTGGGTGGAAAGCACGAGGTAAGACCAGCCTGACATCAGCCAGTGCTCCAACCCACCCTTCCTGACCAGCAAAAATAGACAAGCAAACAAAACTATTCATTTAAAAAACTGTATTGATTAAAATAAATGCAAACTAAAGTATGAGAATCAAAGCCTATCATTTTCCCCACAGAATACATTGTCCATAATTTATATCTTGAAAGGTACCTATCATCACATTCTAGCCAATTACCAAATGCAGAATTAGAAGGTAAACGTCAAAGGGTTTCTCCACACTAGTCACTTAATAATGTTTGTTTCGCCAAACTATGCAATTGAATTCTATAGATTTGGAATGTAATAAATATAAAAAGGCACTTTAAAATGAATGGCATACTCCTGATCATTTCTCTGAGAAGCAAAAATATATTTCCTCCCAATTCGTTGAGCAGGAAGAAAATTTAGTGTCCAATCAGTTCAGAAACATCAACACAGTGGTCAAATAAAAATTTCCTACCATGTGATGTGCCCAATTAATTTTACAATTAGAGCTATCTGTGCAATGTTTGTTTCCAAAGCTAGATACGAAATGGGTGGAGGAAATCTGTCTCACCTGGGGAAATACATTCTGTGACTTGGTAAAACACAGAAGCGCTGCCTTCCCAGTGGGCTCCTAGGAGAAAGCATCCTTTCTGACTCTTCACTAGTTCTTAAGTAAAGAGGGTCCCAGGCCCCAATGCTTCCTGCCTTAAGTAAGAGGGGGAAAAGTAGAGAGAGACACAGAGGCTAAAGGGATGGAAAATGTGTGATGCTAGCTCCAAAATTAAGTGAGAATGCCAATCGCATCATCCCGGGATGGCCAGACAAAGGGAAGTGGCAGCATCGCACCTCCACAGTCTACCCATGGGTTAACTGGCATTTCTAATACTTTTCACCTAGTCTGACTTGACAGATGCCTAACCTTAGCTACTGAGTGGAGACAGGCTGATGGGTCTTGGCCATACAGGGGGAAAATTTTTGATGCTTCTCACTTATGACATGATTGATTTTCTTTCAGCGGCCCTTCACTTTGGGAAGTGGCGAGGGCTGGCTCACTGCGCCCCGGTGCGCCCTGACCCCCGACACGCGGCCGCTGTGAGGCTGGAAACCGATGACGGCAGAAACCTAAAAAATCAATAGGCCCTGTCAGTCAGAGGCGAGGCGGACGTCTTTTAAAAACCCAATCACGACATGTATTTGCTGCACGGTGCGGATCTACTGCACACTTGAGAACACACTGAATTTCCCCTTCCCCTTATTTATTTATTTATTTGGCTCTGCTTTACACTTCATTTTACCTCTTTTTGAGAGGGGGGAAAAGACCTTAACCTTTCAGGCAGCCAGGGAAAGGGAGCAAGCCATGTGGTAAGGTTGGTTCTTCGTGATATTAACAGGAAAAATTCCCTGGAAACTATTTGAATAGTATGAAATAAATAGAGCACCTTGCAGCTGCCAACATAAACAGTGACATCATTTTTTTTTTTTACATTATCTGGAAAGAATTTAGATATAAGACTTTTAAGTCTAAAAACATATGAGGGCAAAGCTGCTTAATAGACATGGTTAAGGAAAGAGTATTGTTAATTTT
Source organism: Panthera uncia (assembly GCF_023721935.1). NCBI lineage: Eukaryota > Metazoa > Chordata > Mammalia > Carnivora > Felidae > Panthera > Panthera uncia. Next base: position 103,262,299 of record NW_026057577.1, on the reverse strand, counting down.
TCTTCTGGGGTTTCTTTAAGGTGAAAGAATTGAGGACGTACACACACACACACACACACACACACACACACACGCTCTATAGTTCTCTGCTGGGGAAAAGCAAGCACTGGGAGAACCATTACGTTTCTAAGCAGGGTCAGCGTAATATTCTCCATTCAGTGTGGAAGAAATATCAAATATGCATCCTTTCTTTGGGAGACAGACAATGCAAAAGATGGCATTTAGCTTCTTCGTGATCTGAGGAGGGGCAAAATAAATATCAACTATGACAAACCAAAAAGATAAGAGAATATCAGCTGGAATGCTTCTGCACAGAGAGAAAGAAATCCCGCACTCACACAGAAAGAAAAAAGAAGGAAGTGAAAAGGGTTTGGAGCCTACAGAAAAACAGGCAAGATACTATTAGGTACAATTAAAATATATACTCGGAGAGCTTTGTGCAAGTATATTTCAGAATTTCTGGGACACACTTTTCTTCTTTCTTTACAGAGAAATAGATAGGTATATTATGCACCATCTTAAAATCCACCAAGGTAAATATGATATATTAAAAAGAAAACAAATAAACAAAATCTGTGCCTGAATTCCCAAACTAAGCCCAATTAAAGGTTTCTTTATGGCTGTAAACCTGACAAGCTACAATTTCCCCCTGTTGCAGTGGGTGTGTGTGTTTTAATGTAATATTAATGAGCCAGGATGGAGGGTCATAAAAAGTGATAGGTTTTTGCGATGGTAAATTATAAATCGGTATTGATTTTTCCCGGCACTAATGCAGCCAGCTTATTGTAAGACACCACAGGCAAAGTGCACTTTATCAGATTAGACTGGGGCCGGTATCAAATATACATGAGAATAAGGATGCATTTGTGAGTTAGACTAGACTTTTCTTCCCTAACAATGCATGAAATTTTTAAGGGAAAAAAAAGCAGACAAGGATACTGGGAAATTCAACATTTTTTTCTAAAGCACAAATTTCCAGAATTGTTGCTCTTGGGACAATTTGTTTCACAGTGAATAGAGGGCAGTAATAATACTAATGAAATTATAAATAGTTTTCTTTTAAAGGCCGTTCTAAGTTTCTCTTGTTTAATTTGTAGCTTCAGACTGCCAACAACAAAAGGGCATGCTTCTGGCCTCTCCACCGTGTCCACCCCCTGGGTAACATATCATTCTTTTCCCTCTGCCCACAAGTCACGTTGAGTGAACCACGGTGGAAAAGAAAGTGTTATTTTTTCAAATGACTGGGGTTCCTCTCTGTTGACATTTTATAGTCATAAGGACTCGATTAGATACTTCAGTGGAGATTTTTAGCAATCAAGAGAAAAGAGGAGCCAAAGAGAGAATAAGGAACAGGAGAAAAGAAAGAAAATGACTAGACCTTATTCCCCTCAACAAAGATGTGGTTATTTGTCCTCTCTTCCAACAAGGGTCAGCCTCTGACTCACTCTAATATCAACAGGGAAGAGAGTCCTCACGCTGATGTGTGTGTGCGTGTGCACGGGCACGTGTGTGTGTGTGTGTGTGTGTGTGTTGCCTTTTGTTCTTTGGAGAGACTTCTCCAGCTTTGTTGGGAATGCTAGCAACCTTGTTTCCAAACACTTCCCGACTTTCGTCCTTAAAACTACTACCACACACTCTGTCAAAACCTGCCGCTTTCCTCCGGGCACAAAGGCTGCACTTTCACCACATGATTGCAACCGTGCCCAGCTCTGAGGCCGGGTCCACGGCCAGGACTCCTCTCTCTGTCTCCAGGGCGCGAACAGGGATTGGAAACCAGCATGCTCACCCCCAAAAGAGTCTTTTTTTAAGAAGTCTGGAAGAACATGTGTTTATTGACAGTTCATTAACAAACATCAACCCCCCTGCAAGCTGTTTACTAAGGAACGTAGTGAAGTGAAGAAGTGTGAATATAAATAACTAACAAAGGAAGAATGGGGAGAAAATACCTCAGGGCTGTCCCCTTTTAAATGCACTTGGAATCTGCTTTCTTTTCTGCTTGGAAACATGATGCTACTGAAGGTACCCTTGGCCCCCTGAACCCAGGACAGGAAACACAGTAGATGTTTGCGTAAGGGTATCTAGAACATTTAAATAAAACTCTGAAAAACCAGAGTATGCCATTCCTCTTCATTCTTTCTCTTTGCCTATATCAAGAGATTTAAACAATTTTTAAAGGAAAAATAAGCTGATAAGTTCCATAATAATAAGGTTAAGGCTATGATATTATTGCTTATATCCAAAATATGAAGGACGTCAAAACTGCAGCAAAAGTTCACGAAAACCAGACCCAATCTCAAGGAGCGTAAAATTGAAGTTAGGGGTAAGCTAAATCAGTAAAGAACATATAACATTCAATAAGGTGTTTCTCATTTGTTACATCAATACTCAAAGTGGACCGTACTGAGTGAGGGGAGCTAACTATTTCCAAATGTTTAAAAAAAAAAAAAAAAAACCTTACTACAATATCCTTGCATCAAAATGACTCCTGCAATTATAGAAATAAGAGAAAATGTTTTGAGACAAGAACAAATCAGGTAAAACCTAATAAAGCCAAAAGGAAATTAGAAAAATAGAAGGTTGTATTCATGGGAGTTTAATCTTTTCACTGAAAAGTGATCTATATTATATGTCAAATCAACATCTTAAGGTTCTCTTGTATAAAGTTTTGAAAGTGAAAGCATACATTTTTACCTATGCTAATTTAACTTTATTAGTGATGCCAAAACCCTCATTTACATTTTTCATAAAATTATGCAGCAGTTCCCTCTGCTTTAGGGATAAAGCTAATAAACAAATACATAAATTAGTGTATTTTAATTAAACATTATCCCATGAAGTAATATTGTACACTGTCTAACACAAGAACAACTTTCTTACTTAAAATCAGTACAATATTAAAATATTAAAACTCATTAAAAATTAATTTAAAAATACTTTACAAACAGTCAAGTACTCCAAGTTCTGCATTTTTAAAGGTTTTATGTTGTTGTTGTACATATGGTATAATCCCTAAGCTCCTAGCAAAATAGTGCAAGAAACAAAGGTTACTTTGCAGAAATGCATTGACAGACTTGAAAAAATTGCTATTTTTAAAAAATATCTCATCAAAACAGTGTTGCTAGAATCTTACAAAAAACAAAAACAAAAAACCAAGGGTCCAGTAGACACATATAGCAAAACATAAGTCTGCATCTGGTTCACTCAACCAGAACCTATTTAACTGCCTACTATGTGCCCAATATGAGCTATGCACATGGGAGTCAACTGCCAATTAATGGCTTGGGCAAGAGAATTCAAAATAAGTTACTACCAGCCTAGACCAAAACACAAAGTAATTGAAATCCTCCAATGGTAGATAGGTAGGCGGGTTTTTCCAACATGACTAGAAATGTCTTTAGAAATCTTTAGGTCAAATAGAAAACTGCCCTGAGACAATGAACTAATGAATGCAACTCAGCTGACATTTTATTAAATAAATATTAGCTGCTCAAGTAGTTACTAATGGTATTATGTGCACAGTAAGGCTCAGTCAAAGGTGCAGATTAACCAAAGCTTAAAAACACAGATGGCGATGATGCACTGATGCATACCTTCTATTCAAGTTAACAATCATTTATTGAGGGACTACTTACTGTATGTTGGACACTGGGTTACACAATGCAAAGATTAAAAAGAATTAACTCAGCTACCTGAGGGCCATAACTTTGTCTGCCGTGTCTATTGCTATGTTTCCAGATCCTGACATAGTGCTTGACATACTATAGGTACTCAAAAAATATTTGTCGAATAAATGAATTAAAAACCAAACAAAAAGCCCTATTGACAAGATATGCACAGTCTAATTACTTTTGCCCTGCTGGGGTTTTTCCATCACAGATACAGCTTGCTGTCTTTGAAAACTGCTGTCCAGCTACAAGTAATTTAATAAAATAGCCATGATCACTTGATTTGGAGAATATCATCCACTTGGCATTTACAGGAAGAGATGGGCTTGTGATCTGAATAGGGCCAAACTCTCACCCAGTGTCCTATATATGAGGCTCTCGATTTAACCCAAATTACCCTGGAAGGAAATTCCACACAACAAACCATGGAAAACATGGCCTGGTCACCTCAGGAGGCTGAGTCTGCAGGACACGTGGTCCTGGCCTCTGGCTCCATAGGCCACATTCTGTGTCGAGTTCCGGATACACATCATGGAGGTTCGTGACTCCCTCAGTCCATAGTGTCTCAGGCCTGTGACAGAGCTCTTGTTAGGAAGATATCAGCTTTTTATTTGAATCAAATTACTGTGGATGGCCCAAAATGTGGTAAAATAGTACAAGAGTTCCCTTCGGCAGCAAGCGTTTCAAGCGGTATCTTTCATTTGGGTGAAATTGTTAGTAACCTGAAGACATGGAAGGAGAAAGGAAGAGCAGACCCCAAGGAAGCAGGTAGGGGTTTTTTGTGTAAATAATGTGTTTTGAAGAGGCATGTTCCCTTAGCCAGCTCTATGGAATTACAGATGACTTGATATTTCCAATATGACTAACTTACAACACAGCTGAACTCCACTGCATCCACTCGTGGACGCAGGAGGCATCTTTTCCCAATATTGGTGGAATGTTCTCTACAGCAGTATTGATTGCACAGTGATGGGAAACTGCAGGACAAACCTGAACTAATTAAGCAATAAGCTCAGACTACCTACCTTCAATACTGTCTGAAGGCACATTTAATTACTGCGTGGATGCAACGACACGAGGAAGAACATGCCATTTAGGTAAATGTATCAAAGAGTATTGACTGAATGACTAAGACTCCCTATCGGCTCTAATGCCTTTGGAGAATCAAAGGGAATACGAAGCAGATATTTCAATTTGGAAAGAGAATCCTACCAAGTGGGTGGGGGTGAGGGTCTGGAGGGAGGAGGCAACGACCAAACCAGAGATAACGTGCTCAGCCAAAACCTGGAATAAATAGAATCCAAGCCGAGGATAGGCCATTTTTTATAAGAACTAAAGAATATTCTAGTACTTTATCTGGACAGAACCTCATCCTGCAACTGTGTGTGTGTGTGTGTGTGTGCGCGCGCGCGCGCGCGCGTGCGCACACGTGCAACCAAATGAAGAAAATAGAAGTATCTCTTTGAACATAAATTCAGTAACAAAAATAGAATTAAAATGCTGGTTACTGTTATAATATTTGAGTCCTCTGGTTAGCAGCTAATTTCCCATGAATCTCATAAACATCCAAGTCATACTCGGAATCCCGAAAGAAGGGGTAAAATAGCAAAAGGAACCATTTGGCAGCTCCAGCTCCTCTAACTGCAGCTTATCACTTTAGTCAGGACCACCACCTACAGGGTGTGACTAATGATAACATACAAATAGCCAATGGGGTGCCTGGGTGGCTCAGTCAGTTAAGTGTCCGACTTCGGATCAGGTCATGATGTCACGGTTTGTGGGCTCAAGCCCATGTCAGGCTCTGTGCTGACTGCTTGAAACCTGGAGCCTGCTTCAGATTCTCTCTGTCTCTCTCTGTCTCTCTCTCTCTCTCTGCCCCTCCCCTGCTCGTACTCTGTCTCTCTGTCTCTCTCTCTCTCTCTCTCTCTCTCTCTCTCTCAAAAATAAATAAAAACATTTAAGATTTTTTAATTTGTAAAAACAAAACAAAACATACAAATAGCCACAGTCATCAATGTTAAAATCCTCAGGGGCTTGAAAATTGATTTCTATGACTCTGTTCATGATTGCTTCAGGTTTCTAGTTTCTATTCTCTACGTTTCTCAAGTCTCTGGTCTGACGACCTACGTTTAAACTTCACTTTTTTATTTCGTGTATGCTTGGCCGTCAAATAGAGTACTTTTTCTTATAAGTATCACCATCACTTCCTCAAGGTAAAGAAGCAGCACCTGTAATGATGTACTCAGGACTATGTTAGTGGTGCAAGTACATGAGTATCAAAAACCATCAAGTCACATATTGAGAAGATCTGTCCCTTTTTAATTTTTCCCTTATTGTTCTGATGAAGTCCGTGAGAAAGTCTCAGGGGGCGCTAGCATTTCTTGAACACCTAAGACTTGTCAGTCTCTGTGTATAGCAGCATCACTGGCAGGCAGTGGCCTCCACCTACAACATCGCGATGCTGCTTTCTTTTCATTGCATGTACCCTGTGGCTACTTTCCGTTTCCTGCAGGAGAGGCTGAACGGCCACTTACGGCAGTGCTATAAAGTCTCCTTTTCAAATAAAGTCAAGTTTAAAGAGCTGATATAAATAAATTTATTTTTTAAAATAGTACAGTCGGTACAAGGATATGGCAAGAATCATGAAAGTGGTACAAGAATGATATTTGCAAGATTTCCTGGGTTGAGAAATGGACAGCCTAGGTTTTTAGTGGTAGTTTTACTACTAACCAGCTTTGTGACCATTTGGAAGTCACTGAACATCACTTATCTTGACCATAAAGGGAAGGTGTTAGGTCAATGTTTTCAACCTGGCTGTGCTCTACAATCACCTCGGGATTTTTTTTAGAAAATGCCAGTGCCTGGGCTCTACCCCAGACCAATTAAATCAGAATGTCTAGAGGCAAGGACTAAACATCAGTATTTGTTTTAAAGATTCTCAGGAAATTCCAATGCCAGGCCCCAGCTAAGTACTGCTGGGAGAGATGATTTCTAAAACCTTCTGAATCCTAATATTCCCTAGAAAGGGTATAAGAGGTGCAAAAGTCTGTTTTCTCTCTGCCTTTACTTTTTTTCTTCCTTTTTTCTTTTCAAAATTTCCCTCTCTTTTTTGCAAAGTTCTAGATCCAAATATTCTTTCTGAATTTTGCTGATGTGACACCTCCAACATCACCATTATCCCAAAAGCTACTAATGCACTTTTTTTCCTTTTCCTCAGATTGGTAGTAAAGCCATTAAAACAGAGGCATCAGAGTCTAAAGTCAGTAATCCCAAATGGAAAGTCCAGATTTCTAACTCCTAGTCTAGTGTCTGGGAGAAGGAGAGGAGGAGGAAGGGAACAGTCCTTTGACTTGGATGCCAATGGAGCCCATGCAGCTCATCTCCTGAATCCAAGCATGGACAAGACTGTGGAGCCAGTCTCCCAGGAGATGCATATACTGCAGGAGCCCAGAGCATTAGTGTCCTCCATATGCCACTTAAGCCCCCTCATCAATAACCACTTACCCCAGGAATGGCATATCAGCAAAGCCATTCCGAGCAGACCGGCTCTTCCGTCCAGCACAGCCCCCAGGTCAGGGGGCAACAGCGTGATAAATGCCGAGCCACAAGCCGCACTGTCTCTTCCAGCCCCTGTCTCCTTCCCCAGCTTAATTAAGAAACAATGTATTTTCCGTCCCTCTCTTTCTGATTTTCCCTTTCATCTCCCCTTCCTAGTCTGCAATGGGGCAGGAGCGGAGCCGGGGTTGGGGGTAGGGGCTGCTTTCTACTTCAGGGTATGGCAAGTGCAAGTGAATACTGATGACAAGACCTGGATACAATTAGGGACAGGTTGCATCTCAGGACTAGATACGTTATTTCTTTCTTCCTTCCCTCCTCTTTCTTTCTTTCTTTCTTTCTTTCTTTCTTTCTTTCTTCCTCCTTTCCTCATTTCCTTCCTTCCTTCCTTCTTCCCTTCCTCATTTCCTTCCTTCCTTCCTTCTTCCCTTCCTCATTTCCTTCCTTCCTTCCTTCTTCCCTTCCTCATTTCCTTCCTTCCTTTCCTCCTCCCTCCCTCCCTCCATTCCTTCCTTCCTTCCTTCCTTCCTTCCTTTTATTAGAAAGAGTCAATTCTATCTCCTCCCCTAGCTTTTCAGGCTGACTTGGGTGATTCTCAGGCAGGGAGCTCGAACTCAAACTCCCACAGAAACACACAAGAGGGTTACACCCCTACCCCCACATAAAGAAAGGAGTTATCACCAGCAAAGCTGGGGTTGCCAGGTAGGCCTCTGAGCCCATGGTTATATATTCTCTAATTTTATAAGAAAAGCCCACTATACAGATTTAAATGTGAAATCTTCTGATTTGATGATGTTGTTGTCTCATATATATTGCAGACCTAACCAAATGCATTTGAGAGCTGAATTAAGTCACATTTGAAGACTTCTATAAGCTGTGAGGTTGAGGGAAGGAAAGAGCAAATTCCTAAGAATTTAATCTCTCTCATTTCATTGGATTTGCCAGACTTATATAACCCTTGTCTGGACCCCAGCTTAGCAATTCAATCACCCAACATCTAATTAATGGTGATTATGATTACTATTTTTATAGTTTTTCATATATACTTCTGCTAAGCACTCTTACAAATAAGGTACCGTTATCACCACCATTTCACAAAAAGGAATCTGAGGCTCAGAGAGACTGAATTACCCATTTGGACCACACAGCTCCAAAGTGTTAGACACACTTAAAGCAGAGGCTGCCCAATTCCAGTGCCCATATTTCTAACATTGCATTAACAGTGAAGCTTCTTATCCTAGAACTAAGAGATCTTGAGAAGTATCACTAGGCGACCTTTATTGTTCTAGCTATGGAGATAAAGTGGACAGATTTCAGTAAAATTCAGGCTTCCCATGTACATCAACTGTGTGCCTTTGGGCAAACTATTTCACTTTTCTGAGCTTCAGTTTCTTCTGTAAAAGGTGGTGCTACTATTTCCCATATAGGCTAATCAGTGCCATTACATGAGATAATCCATGTAAATGCTTAGCATAGTGCCTGAAGAATAATACACGCTGGAAAAAGCTGGACTGCTATTGCTATTATTTTTATTTTCTTTACTATGAGTCATCACTGTTCATATTCAACCCTCTACCCTAAAGCCACAGAATCCTAACACTCCCTTGGGTTTTAAGAACACTTTCAACTTTTCAAAGCCTTTTAACATCCATTATTTCATTTGATCCTACAAGAACCTGATGAGGAGGGTGGGGCAGGGATTACCTCATTTGACAGATGAGAGAATGAAGAAGGCACAGAGAGGTTCAGAAGGCTTCTAAAGTCACACAGCTAGATGTGGGTTCCATAACCCTGAGCTTTTTTCTATTACTAGACACTCAAGGATGAAGTAGGTAGGAAAGGCCACTAAAAGTAGAAACATTGTGTGTGTTCTTGGGTGCCTGGAAAGTTAATGGGGGTTTAAACACAACTGTCCGTGAAAAAGATATAAGAATACTTCTGAAGAAACATAAATGAGTTGGAATTCATAAACTGCAAATTATACAGATAAATACATACAGGAAAAAATTACTAGAAGCAATTACTAACATGAGTAGAAGCCAGGATGGTGACATTTGAAGAACTTCCTGGAGGGGTATAGAAGGCCTTCTATGCCTGCTGCAAACTAATTAGAGTTGGGAATGGTGTCTTATGGGCTGACTGGAGCAGCACTGTGGGGAAAGGACATCATTATTCCCAACCCCTCTGTCTCTGGAGTCTATCTTATGACACCTGAACTCTTAAGTACCCTATTACCAGCATCTAGCACATTATCTAACCCATAGTAGGTACTCATAGTAGGTGAACTGATTGATAGAAAGAAGGAAGGAACGAACGAAGGAAGGACTCTGCCCAGAAAGATGGAAGAAGCTATGAGCCCATCTGCAGTAGACCTGGCCCATTCTAGTAGATGTCTGTCATTTTTCCTGCCCAATCCCTCTACCACATCTTTGTACTTTTTCCTTTAGTCAACTGTCCCTGGTTTATTCATCATGATCTTAGGGAGACTGATAGCCAAGTCAGGCCAATCCAACTCTCTCTCTCTCTCGAGATGCTGAATCTTGAGAAGAGGAGGACACAGGAGAAAAGGTGGTAGAAGCTCAAACCTTTGGCTGGCAGCAGCCTGAGAGACCATTACTTCCTATGACCAGATCCCCAGGGCTGCCTGATGTACTCATCATCCTAAGGCCTGATTATTCAACTTTTTTTCTGACTTTTAAGCTTACCAGTTATTTCTCCAATAGATTCCTACATTTTTGCTTAAGTTGTCAAGAGTCAGTTTCTCTTGCGTGTAACCAAAGGGCGACCTGCCCTCAAAGTGAGCAGCTGAGTAGGTAGGGTTGCTGTTATATCAGCTGGTGCAATTCCAAGAGCCTCTAAATAGGCCTTGCTATTCTTCTGAGTCTGCCTCTCAGGACATATCAATAATATAAATATTCTCTCCAATTCTCTCCATCTGGATTGGAATTGGGCAAAATAGAGCCAGTGGAGTGACAGAGAGAAAGAGGAGGGGAAAAACCCACAAATGGGTCTTCTCCCTTTGCCTCACTTAGCAGCTGGAGTCTCCAGTTGAACCAACTCCAACCCAATTCCAACAGAAAGCCCTCTGGCAGCCACTAGTCTTGCCCACCACAGGCTTATGCCCTTTTCTCTGTTTGGAAGAAACATTATTTTTTTTAAGTTTATTTATTTACTTTTGAAGGCGAAGGAGCAGAGAGAGAGAGAGAGAGAGAGAGAGAGAGAGAATCCCAAGCAGGCTCCATGCTGTCTGCACAGAGCCAGACATGGGGCTCAATCTCACAAGCCACATCATGACCTGAGCTGAAATCAAGTCAGACGCTTAACTGACTGAGCTACTGAGGCGCCCCTGGAAGAAACATGCTTGAAACGTCTTGCCTGTGATGCAGGCTCTGCTTCCCTCCTTCTGAGGCACACCAGGAGTTGTGCTGGCTTCCTGGCTCTCTGATACCCAGCAATACTCCCAACACCCTCAACACCCAACTGAGCCACAATCTTCCCATAGCACAGTCACTGGACAGCTGTAGTCTGCACCTCCTGTTCCAACAAGAAACAGGAAAAGATGGGTGGGGGAAAAGAGGGAGGGCTTTCTGCAAAGTCTCCTCTTCAATCCCTGGGTCAAAAAGCTGAGATTCTTGGTTTTTAATAAAATGTACCACTGGACCTGATTGCAGATTGCGGGAATGGGAGATCACTGCTCCTGTGCCAAATGATGGGCAATTTCTTGTCAGACTGTAGAACGGGCACAAACCTCTTCATGTCAAATGATGAATACAAATTGCCGTCAGGTTCTTGGAAATCCTCAAAGTGCTTAGTCACGGAGATCACTTTAACCCACTGCCAATTAAAACCAAATGCAGGCATCCCCAGGATCAAGGCAGAGAGAGACCTGGAGCAGTGGTGCAGCCCTCCTCACTAAGTCTTCTTCCCTTTGTAGGTAGCTCCAAACCCAGCTCGTGGCCATTAGAGCACAGTAGCCATGGGCACCAAGAAGAGGCCAGCAGTAACTGCTTCAAAGCATCTACTGAAGATGTTGGAGAAGTCTGTGAGAAGTCAAGGGCCTATCCAGCCATTCATGCATGTGCTCACTCATTCAAGACATAATAATCTGTTATAAGGGCATCCCAGACACACTGTAGCTCACTCCTTCCTTCATTCAAGACAACACCTTCAGGTTGACTACCTAGGTTGCTATGCCAAGTGCTACGGGGTACGTTATTTTTATGCAAAGTTCTAGATGGCATAGCCCTTATGGAGCTTACAGGGCTTGGCGGGGGGCGGGGGGGGGGAAGGGGGGATGGTTAAAACATGGGGGTTGAGGACGACAACTAGAATCCAAGGTAGAAAGTGATGAGTGACATGAAAGATCCCAGTAAAAACAACAGAACTGTAAAGGGGCCATTGGAGAAGGGATTAAGAGACAGACGAGGATACCTCAAGGGGGAGGCAAAACATGAACCTCCTGGCACAGGATGAGAATGATTCTAAACGCAGGAGTAGAGCCTGGGGCTCGTGCAAAGTGCAGGGAGAGCAATATAAAGTATATAGTCAGAAAAACGCCACATGACACCCAGCTGGTGCTCTTCAGCCGGGGTGGAACACGTTGCAGGGACATCCCAAGTACACGAGGTCCTGGATTCCTGTCAGGAAAGCCATGAGACAACACTAGGCAGTCGCGGTTCTGTGAAACTAGGGAAAGTCTCTCTGTTGGAAAGAGTCATAATCAGAAGTGCACAGCAAAGAAGGCTTCCCTGTGGAGGGACAGCTCAGGTAGGGAGACAAGTAAGAAGGCTATTGCAACAAGACAGGCCCAAACTACGGTGGTGAAACCAAAGAGTAATCACACGAGGACAGACTCTCACTGAAACTTCACTAGCTCAATCCTGGAAAATAAACATTGGGCTTGGTTTTAAGAAGCAGTGTGATTCCACACAGAACTGAGCTCCAAGTCAGGAAGTTTAGTGTCTAGCCCTAACTCAAGCAAAAACAAGCTGTGTGACTTCAAGCCAGTCCTTTAACCACTCTGCACCTTGCTCTCTTTATCTGTCACTATCTGTAGTTACACCTAATGGGAATTATTGTTAAAATGGGTAGGTGTAAGTGTATTTTCATTTTTTGGTAAGAACTTTAAAAACACAGGCTGAATAATAGAATCACACTGTTTCTATAAGGTGGTCATTCAAGGCTCTATATTTTCTTCTTCTGTGTCAGAATCTAACTCTAAAGTTGGGCTAATCTCGATGAAACCCATCACTTTCTATTTTCCTCAGTGAGCCAAGCGATAACAAGAGCCCATGAAATGTATGAGAACTCCATATATAGATCCCAACACTAGCCATGGGACCTGCTACACGTCCCAATGCTTAGTCATTACAGAAAGAATGGCACAGTACCAATGTCATGGGGGGGGGGGAGGAGACAAATCTCATCTGCTACTTGCTGTCCGCGTAAGCTTGAGAAATTTCTATTCTGCCCTAATTTCTCCATCTGTAAAATAGGGTTAATAATCTCCATCACCTAATATTAATGAGAATATTAAATAAATATGTACCACAGACCACAGTCCTAACACATAGTGAGCACTCGATAAATAGTGGCTGTTATTCATTGTTATTTTTATTATTGCTGACATCATAGGCATTGTTTCATTAATTTCAAACTACAATATTTTGCATATCCACTCTAGCAGGCCAGATGAATGCTTAAAAATATCTGAATCGCTTATAAAAACAGTTTGAAACATTCCATTGAATAAGTCACCGGTTTATTTTTTAAGATGAAAACTCTCATATTTTATGTAAGAGATGCCGCTGCAGAGATAGTATTTTTAAAAACACTACCACATGTTTTGCCACTACTTCTTGACAAAATGTTTTTCAAGGAAAGAGAAAGTGAGCGGGCACGCGCATGCACACACACACACACACACACACACACACACACAGACTTGTTCTGTTGTCAAGAAAAAGTATCAAGCCTGAGATGTTAACGCTGCCAAAAGATGACAGTATTTGGCAGGCCTAAAAATGTTTGTCATCTTAAAAGTATTTATGCAAAAGCAAAAAATAAACTATTCAATATTTTAGTCACTTTAGGTGATTAAGGCAAGTCATTAGGTTTTGGTTTAAAAATGTTCTTGAAGGAAATTCACCCTTCTCCAACCTTACTAGTTTTATCCTTCTGCATATAAAATTTAAACCACTTAAGTTTTATCTGTGTTACCTGTGGAGTTTCTGGCATGTGCACAATGCAAAAAGCCCTCCTCACCTACCCAATCCAGTGCCTCCAGTGTTTTTGCAACACTTTTAAATTAGAAGCATTTACCAGTTCTGAGACCTTGAGCAACTTACTAACTCCCCAGGTCCCAGTTTCCTCTTCTTTTAAAAAGTTGGGGTGGGGGTAGAGTTGAGGGAGAATGTAAGCCCTGCCGGCTTACCAAGAGAGAATGGATTTGATAAATCTTTTTGTTAATGGCAAAGCTATTTAAAGAGGGTGGGGTGGTGGGGTGGTGGGGTGTGGGGAAGAAGGAGAGGGGGTTGTTTAAACCCATAAAGCTAAAGCTTATTCAACTAAGACCTTCCTCAGCATTTTCCTTGCAGAACCCTTAAATAAACCCTCGTAAGGACAAAAAGGTGTCCCTTTTGCCTAAATGCAAGTAACTGCTGAGTTCATTTAGAAGCAGAGGCTAAAATGCTCCCAATGGCTTTCCTTAATGATTTTTTTTTCATCAGAATTAAAGAAGTGTATGCCCTTTTGGAACTATTTATGAATGTGTATCTTGTGAAGTTATAAATACATTGAGATCCATTTCTCTTTCCTTCTTATGAAGACATTGATGTGTTTTTTCTGACATGCCTCATGAACTCAGTCAATCACAAGTCTTGCTTAATGGAAACCACATGTCTGCCCAGAACTGTGTAATTATAATGGTAGGATTCTTGGCATTGCCAGGAAAAGGGGCATTGTCAAACCAATTAAAGTTTATTTACTTACATACCATTTCTGGATCAGAATGTTCTTTCTTTTATGCTGATGCTGAGAAAATATATATCTCATCAAGTCGTTGTAATTGTTGTTTTTGGGCAGATTTACGTTTCTTACCAATTATATTCCTGGTTTTCAGTTCCTTTGCATGTAACTAAAAATTTCTTTAAAAAGACATCTGGGAACAGCATCATGAGATATTCTGTAGATAAGACTTTGCACATTTTACACCAAAATTACTGTGCTTGGCTATTTTGCTGCTGAAATGTAATTTTATAGGATTTATCTCCACTAAGGGGTATATGAAGAACCCTGCTGTTTCCTCTAGACTGGTCAGGGATTGAGCATGGCCTACAAAGAGGTCGGGGCCTGGTATCTGGCTCAGCTTCTGAATTAATGGATTACCTAGAAAAAAAAGTTTATTAAAGTCTCAATATTTTACGGCTGAAAAATAGGAATAAAAATTCTATTCACAGAAATAACAATGATAAGGGGAAGTACCAGGATTAGTGGGAAAAGCTGTGGGATAAATATGTGAGGGCAGTCACCAGCTAGCTGAATGGCCTTCAGCAAGCCCTTTAAACACTCTGAGCCTTCTTTCTAATCTGTAAAATGGGACTAATAATACTAGTGAACCTCACAGAATTACTTTGAATTTAAAATAAAATAAGGAAAAAGCACCTTGCAACGTGCAAAGCAATTAACATGGCTGCTCTCTCTGACTGCCTTCAGTGTTACAGTGCTAAATCGAGAACCACAGTCACAAACAAGCAAAAGTAAAACCGAGGAATAACCATAGATTGTGGCCAGAACTAAGAGGTGAAGGGATTAAACAAACCAGACTGAAAACCTCAAACTCCAGTCCACCTGGGAAGAATAGGGCCAGTCAAAGAAAGTAAACCTGTCCTGGGGAAACAGAACCTGCCAATGCCTACGAACATCACCTCCACTTTTATCATTGGAGAGAAAGGACCCCAGTTTGTTGTCAAGGCAGATGGGAAGATGGGGTGAGTTACATGGGTTCACTTCTCTCACTCTGATGCTCATACCCACACTTCCCAGAAGAAGGTACAGGGAGCCAGCCTTGGGAAAGCCACTCAAACTTTTAGTGGGATGGGCTTATCAATCCTGCTGGTGGGATGGTTTATTAATCACAGAAGGAGGACAACATGAGCTCCATCTCCCATCTCTTGGGGCCACCAAACTAAATGACTGTGAGACTCCTTTTTAATTTCCACCAAGGAAAAAAGCAATGGGAAATTGCAACAATATGAATAGATTGAAGTACACCCCAATTTTCTACAGGCACAATATGCAATGTGATTCCAAATATCATTTGGTTATTGTTGTAGAGTGGTTTTGCCTAAATCCAACAGGTAAGCCAGCGTTTGTTTCAATAAACTCTTGCTCTTAAAGTCAAACCAGCTTTCATCTTACAAAGTTCACCATAAAAAAATGTGAACATGCCTTGCTACTGGAGGCTGTGCTAACACAACCACAGGCAACACAGTAATACAGCTTGTAAAGAGCATTCTCTGACATCAGGGTCTGCTCTGCTAGGAACAACTCTGGAAACACCGCTTGTAGTCCTTCAGAGTAAAATACTGTATTTCTTGGAACTCTAGGTCTAAAGTCTTGTCTGACCTTAACATTTATATCATATTAGCTTGATGCCTCATAACGAGAATGACTGATCTTCCATTCCGTTTTGCATTTCATCATGCAAATTGTTATTTTATCAGAAACTCACTTCTACCTCAAAATTCCAAATACATCATTACATTAAGAGACAAGTAGGGTAAAAAAACATAGTTTTGCTCAAACTAATAAAGCAGAAAATTCATGAATGACTTTTTTCATTAGATAAGAAATCTTTACTCTAGACAGTGCTAAGTGATAAGTTCCCTAGTTCATTTTGATTTTTGAACATTCAAACTAGTAATGCAGAAAATTTAGAGTTGATTTTTCTCATCATACAAGAATGCTTAACTACAAAACAAGTTCTTGCAGTTTATTTCAACTTTTGGAAATTCATTCTGGATTTAACATTTCAGAAATGCATCAATTACATGAGAGGCACATTGCTAGTGTCTAGCAATACTCTCAGAGTGGAGAGAGCTCTTTGGTGGGTGAAGAGCCATCAAGTGAGAGCCAGTGCCTTCA
This sequence comes from Panthera uncia, assembly GCF_023721935.1. NCBI lineage: Eukaryota > Metazoa > Chordata > Mammalia > Carnivora > Felidae > Panthera > Panthera uncia. Next base: position 103,245,935 of record NW_026057577.1, on the reverse strand, counting down.
AGTTAGTTATCCTTCTGTATTGTCCAAGAAGGCATGCCCCTACATGAAGAAAAGTTAGCTTCTGCTTGGAGATCCTCTCTTCCTTGATGGGAGATTTTGGCGAATGGAAGCAAGTGGTATGAAATTGGAGAAAAGGTATGCCAGGGCCTTCTCTAGCAACCAGTTTCTCTCTTCTCTTCTCCCCAATATTCTATCATCTTTGGATCCTTACATACAAATGGCATAAAATAACCTGAACGTAGGTATTAATGGCATCTTTCTGGGGTCATATTTTATTTAACAAGAGACTAAGATTTAATGTGGAACAGTCACTGAAGAGAAAAATTTTAGGCACAGTGACAACTCAGAGATGGGGAGACTCTAAATACGTTTGGCCTAGATCTGCTGGGAATGTAGCAGTGGGCACATAAGCATCAGTAGGATTCTGTGACCTTAGAATCCCCAAGTGTCTCTGAGCCCTGTGAGTCTTACAGGCTGGATGACCTCCCAGTGCAGAGGCAGCTTTTGATGCCCCACAGGGGGATGCCCAAGAAAGAGCCTAGAACAGCCATCATACGGACAGTGGTATGATTCCAGGATATGCCATTTATGAAGTTCTGTGAGTTTGAATATATTCTTCAAACTCTCCAACCTTCTTGCAGGCTGTTGTCAGGATTAATTAGACAGTTAAAGAAAGAACCCAGCACCATGCCTGGCACCAGATAACTGAATGATACAAATCTTAGTTCTCTCCTGTTTCATATCTCACTGCACAGATGTTCTGTACTATTCCATGTATGGGTAGGGCAGCCCTAGCCTGAAACCATGAGCTAAGAAAAATGATCTCATCTTTGGTCAGAGACACGCAATGTGATTTTATTGCATGATGCACAGAGACTCCCAAAACGTGTTAGCTCAAACCTACTGGATTCCAGAGGTGCAATGATGGGTCAAGGACTACAACAGAGGATTCAACTTCCCTGAGGATCTTAGCCCTCCTTTTGACAGTCTGGCCTGCAGCCTTCAAGAATATAAATGGCTCTAGCAGATTCTGGGCCCCAAATCCAACTTTAATTTACTGGTGACCTCATGGCTTTTAGGAGTATTACACAGGACTTATCTGGAATTCACTCTTTCCTACGCCCTTTCTTTTATTGGATAAATCTGATGATCATGCTGATTTCTTGGATCCTTTTATCTAGAAAGGAATTTTTCTGGAAGTACTTAGTATTTTTTTAATCAAATCAAGAGAGATGCCCAGGACTCTACAAATAACTTGTAAGCATATAATCTCAATATACTTTCTTGATAAATTAGTGATGGTTTTGTTAAAATTTTTCCTAATTTTTATGAAATACTTTAATTGACTCTTACTTCATTGGTTAATCACAAAGATTGTTTAGATTTTGGATTTGGGAAGTTGTGATTTCTGTTTTCTACCCCAAAAAGAGTGGCATTTTCTTCACTTTCTCCAAATCTGCTTTCCAAAAGTGATTTCAAAATGTGAACTTATTCTTAACTATTTAATTCAATTCTGCATGTGAACTTATGAAGCAGTGAGGAGGCCAAAGACATGGGGAAATGATGGAAAGTGAAGTAAATCTTAATACAATTTCTCAAAAAAAAAAAAAAAAAAAAAAAAAAAACCCTGCAATTTAGTAGAAGTCTGCCTAAGTAGCCTTATAGGAACTGAACACGCTACCAATTATCACTGTATTTTTAGTTTAAAGGCAACAAACATAAAAAATTATGATACTCAGGCCCATCCCTGATAAAAGGAGACTCATACTACATGTCTAAGTGTGTCAAAGTTATAGGACAAACGCTAAAGGAAATATGTTATACCCCCTATCTGAGTGAGTATTCCTTCATAACAACCTGGAAGGCCATGTTTGATTTTAGAATACTTGGACTCTTCAAAGTTCTACTCAAGAGCTTGGTGGCCCAGGGAGGCTAGCTCTATCATGTGCTGTAACCCTTCTTCTTCCATCTCTGGCTCAGCACCTCAAGGGGCCCTGAACACATATAGGAGCACTCCAGCCCTCATGTTCAATCTCCTTCCTCATCCTCTACAAACAGCCTCTTTGTCCAACTCTCAAGACTAGGAGACACATACACTAGGAGACACCCTGGGAAGGGAGACCCAAATGAGACACCCATGTGAGCTTTGGAAAGTGACTCAGGGCTCTTGGGGCATCAACTTCCTGGGTGCCAAGAACTCTCAGTGTGATCTAAATAGGGTGTGCATTTTCTAGGTGGCAAACATGGGCCTCTCATTCCATAGGGAGTGGTAGGACTGGGGGAGGGTCATACTGAAGCCCCCTAAAGAGCAGAGTCCAGAGGACCCTCTTAACTCAGTGGTACTAGATATTCAGCCACATTCTGAATCAATGAGAAAACTGAGCATCCTATATGGTTTAGAACTAAGTAGTTTACAGTTTCCAATTCTCTAAAATTTGTTTATCTACACACTCAGTGTTGCTCACCCTCCATCTACTTCTCAATCCCCAAAAGTCCAGATTCCACCCACTATCAATGGTTTTTACTTTTGCACACATTATTCCCTCTTCTGTAAATAACTCTGACCTCCCACCATCTGCGTCCTCTGATAACTCCTCCTTATTCTGAAAGACTTAGTTCAGGGCAAGCACCTTCTCTAGGACACCTTCCATGAGTTCATTTCTGATTCCTTGGGACAGCCATTCCCCTCCTCAGTGGTACCAAAGTAATCCTCCTTAGATCACTACATTGCACTCCATCCTATTAAATTTTCATTATAACTTCTGCCCCCACCCCAGTTCTGAGCTTCTCTGACAAGTTGTATATCTGTTTGTATTCCAGAGCCAAACACCCAATACATGCTTGTTAAAATGAACTAAACTCAATCCATAGTGCTATCTTTTCAAATGCAACCTCAACAAGGCTTTCCCTCAACCTGTTCTAAAATAGCATCCTTTTCAAGCTCTAGCCCCTAGCCCTTATTTTTTATACCATCAAATACTTTACATTACATTATATATTTATCTTCCCCATCCAGGATATGAGTTTCACAAAGGCAGGGACTTTGTTTATATTATTGACTGCTGAATCCACAGTGCCTAGAATAAGCAGGCATTCAATAAATGTTGGATAAGTAAATGAATGCACTAAACATGTTTGAAATATTTCAGCTTCCTAAAGCTTCAATTCATTGTATATCATTTTGTCAATTCACCTACCACTGTTATTATCATTTCCTTAATAACTTTACTTTAAATTGATTCACAATTTCATTTAATTAAAATTATTTTCAAAGGAAACTACACACAGAAAACCAGTAAACTAAAGACACCTGGGTGGCTCAATTGGTTGAACCTCTGACTTTTGATTTAGGTTCAAGCCATGATCTGATCAGCTCAGTGTTGTGGGATCCAGCCCCATGTCAGCTTAAGATTCTCTCTCTCTCTCCCTCTGTCCCTCCCCTGGTATCTCTCTCTTTCTCTCTCTTTCTCTCTCTCATTCTCTCTCTCTCAAAAAAAAAAAATAGGTATATGATGATTCAATTGAAACTGTCTGTGTGTCTCCCAAAATCATTGTATAGACCAGCACTGGTACACACACTTACCACGCTTTGGGAAACGGTGTTGACTTGATCAAACAGACCTTCGATTCCCAACCGTGCCTGATCACAAAGTATGTTATGCATGCTTTTCACCTACTACTGAAAAATATCCACAACCTGAAAAATTTAGTGCCTACACCCTAAGCATTTCTCTGTCATGGAAGCTTCAAAGGCTCAGCCCAAATACCACGCTTCTCAGATTGCAGTGAATGAACCTCAAGCACACACAAGAGTTTTTCTGTTTCATTTTCTCTTTGAAAGAAAAAAAAATTCTCACAGAAAAAGAAACACAATGAAAGAACCATATTGACAGCTCTTACCCAGAGACTCAACTCTGAGATTTATCTATGTTGTGGCCTGAGACACTGGCAATTTCTGAGTCTGTGTGATGCCCCAGAATAGGAAATAAGGCCAAGTCATTCCAAACAATGGAGTGATAATTTCAAAAAATATTAGTACTTATAATCAGTTTCCATAAGAAATCCCAAATTTTCTTCACTTTTCAACAAACCCAGTACTCTTCTTTAAGAGCCTTTCAAAATTAGTTGCAACGTTCAGTTTTTTAGAAAACTCCTTACATCTAGTTGAAAGATCAGTCTTCAAACCTTCTCTCTCTTGGCTAAGAGGGAACATGGGATGTTTTCAGTTACAGGAAAGAAATTTTTCCAAGCATTCGTGAGAAATTGGCGATTTTTTTGCCTCTTAAAATGGTATAACTATACACAAATATTTTAAATCTATTCCAAGTAGCTAGTCTTCAAGATTATAAACAGACAGAGAATCAGTATGTTCCAACGTTGACATGGTAAAAGAGAAAACTAAGTTCAGCAGTCACTGATGGCTTCAAAAGTATGCTATCTGCTGATCCAGAGTGGATTTTTTTCTTCCTTATTTGAAATGAAACCCAAAGATTTAATAAGAAAGAAAAAACAACCAACACTTTGTTTGCCACTATAGACATACATGTATGAAAATATGCATTAAACTTTTATTATAAGAATAACAATATCCAACTCTTTTCCTACTGTTTTGCTGTCCTACTGTTTGCTTTTCCTGCTGTTTTGCTACAGAAAGCCCTTCATACATCACTAGCATTTTTGAGAGACAGTACTGTGGAGAGAAGCAGTTCTCAAATGTGGTCCCATGGAATCCTGGAGGTCATGGAGTCTCTTCTAGGAGGCATGTGAGGTCAAAACTATTTTCCCAACGATATGACTGTGCTGACATTTGCAGGAAAGGTGCGAAAGCAATGATGGGTAAAGCAATAATGAGGGCTTAGCGAGAATCAAGATAATGGCACCAAATTCTACTTGGTAATCATTGTATTCTTCACTGCCTTGAATTCACAGTAACACAAACACACACACAATGTAAAAACCATTTCCTTTAAGAATATTCTGATGAAGTAGTAAAAATTATTAATTTATTAAACATTATTAAAATATAATATTTTACTGTATCTCAACCCCTCTTACATCTTAATATTCTGTGAGCCTAAATGGGAAAAACAAATAAAGCTTTCTGCTGCATGGTCAGGTACAGTACTTGTGCAATTGTTTGAATTGTGAGCTGAACCAGTTGTTTTTTGGCAGAACACCATTTTTATTCGCAAGTACAACCGACAAACAATGGTTATTCAGACTTGGATGCTTGGCAGCCATCTTTTCAAAAATGAGCAAAGTGAGGATGTCACTTGAAGAAAAACAACTGACAATCATGTATTGCCAATGACAAAATTCAAGTTTTCAAATGAAAATTGGAATTTTGTGAAACCTATATCTAGGACTATGAGCTTGACAGCTTACTAAAAACTTTTCTGCTGAGATTTTGATATTAATAAATATGATTTTTTAATAGTGTACAATAAAATATGTCACGTAACTCAGTGAACATAACTCAGTAAATCAATATTTTCCAAATAAACAATGCATGATGTTACAAATTCATGATAGCTAAAAGATCCATTCAAAGTGAAAGATATACCAATGGATTTTAATATAAACGGTACAAAAAATTCATTGATATGGTCTCAGAAACAACACTTCAACTAACTCTTAAGAAACTACCACTTGTCAAGTTTTAATGTAGTATCAAAGAATGTTTACAATTATCTAAAAAAAATTATTAAAATACTCCTCTTTTATCTAACTACACGTATTTATAAAGCTGGATTTTCTTCATATACTTTAGCCAAATAACACATAGCAACCTACACAGAAGCAAATATGAGAAGCTTGTTTGCTATTAGGTCAGACATTAAAGAAATTTGTAAAAAATGTGAAATAATGCCAGTCTTCTCACTAAATATTTTCGTTGCAGAAAATAGAGTTATTTCTGATTTTAAAATGTTATTGATGTTAAAATGTGATGGGTTTGGTATTGTCTCTTTAAAAGAATAATAAATAAATATTTTTAAAATTTCTCATGTTCATTTATAATACACTGGACATGGCATAAGCTACACAAACAGAAATTCTTTGGAGCCTCAATACTTTTTTTTTCCTTAAGAATGTAAAGGGGTCCTGAGCACAAGGGATTTAAGAAGTGTTGTAGCATTGAAAAGACTGGAATCTGTAGTTAAGAGAAACCCACAAATTATAATACAGCCACTCATTGACTATGTGACCCCTTGCACAAGTCATTTCATTTCTCTGAACCTCAGTCTCCTTATCTGTAAAAGTAAAGATATTTCCCCATCTCACGGGGCTATTATGAGAATCCCATGAAGTACATGGCTACACTGTCCTTAACACACAATAAATTCTTCAAAATTACTAGCCACTGATATCACCTTCATCTTGTCCTTGTTGGCCAACTAATTAAGTTGACACTTGTGAGAGCTATTTGGATTTTGAAGGAGAGCAGAAACTGCCCCCAAAAGAGAGATGAGGGTGATCTCTCAATACTACCAGGCCATGCTCTTCCTACCAACTGGTACTAAAGGAGAATAAAAGCCAAGAAAGGGAGAAAACTCTATCACTTCCTGAGGCCACCTAAGTTATCTCCATTATGAATCACTAGCTTGTGTGTGTGTGTGTGTGTGTGTGTGTGTGTGTGCGTGTGTGTGTGTAGCCCAAGGTGGATGCTCACAGTAGAGTAAACCAATCACTTCTAATCCACTTTTTTGATAGTCTTGGGGTTCAAATGCAATTGACATATGTGATCTTTGAGACTTTTGCCATGGTCTTAGGGAAAGACAATTAGCCCTGTAGAATGAGGCAAGACACACACACACACACACACACACACACACACACAAATCTTTTCCTCATTTTCCATTTATTCTTTAAGTCCTGTGGGACAGGTACATAAACTACAAAAATAATCATTTCTCTATTTTCCCGTATTACTTTTTTCCATAATTTGAAAACATAAAGCTCTTTCCACTGGCTGCCTTTCTAATTCTTCTTTCTATTCTTGTTCCAGTGCAAAAAGAATTTGCCAACGAGAGTGCTATAAACAGCCATGCCCTCACTGAAAAAGGCAATATGCCGTCAGCCTGACATATACCTCGCTTTTCCGCTCATTGTCAACACTGTGATTGATGGTGTAGTTCATTAATGTAGGACGATTGTCAGCTTTTCCTGAATAAATATAAAAAGAAACAAAGAAATCCCCACCCTTTTCAAGCCAGAGTGAATTATTTCCTATTTTCCAGGCTTAGGTTTAAGGATCCATAGCACATTCATCTCAAAATACATAATGAACATACCCTTTAATACAAGAAATTTTAGGTTGGGTTCAGGGCTGAAATATTTTAGAGAAATAGGAAAAAAAGGAGGAAAGAATGCTGTTCAAAAGGATGAAGCAATTTTGGCACCTGAAATTGTACTCACTTTAAAGCAATATTTCATCTTTAATATACATAGTCATGTAAAATGCAAGAAATTATCACCTTTGGAAACCTGTAAAGTAAAAATGATCTGTCATGTGCTAAGCTGCACGTAACAAGAATCACAAGGAAAGAAAGCAATGGAGTGGATGGATAGTTAGCAGACTGATTCATGGCTGGATAGGAAAGTTGACTAACGTCAGTCCACATCAAAAGGAAGTTTTATGGAAATAACCAAAATAGATTCTCCTTTCTATTTACTTACTTATAATGCAACTTACGAATGTTTTCATTGCCAGACACATTTACATATATAAGCTGAAGAAAGGTAAGATGGTTACCTCTTGGTCACATTTGTCCTTTTATCAGAAGGCATTGCCTCTGTGACTTTCCTCTGCTCTGGCATCCTTATCTTTCTGCCTGTTTGAACTGTCCTAACTGGGTCTTTGCTAACTCCGATAGTCACAAGATCAACAAACACTATCGGGCGTGTCTTGCTTTTAGCTTTGGTGTACAAAAAGCAAAAACCGAAACAAAAACATCCTTGTCCATATGGTGCTCACAAGTTGATGAACATACAGCATTTCACTCTGGGCATTCTGTTCCTGTGCAGATTTTCTTGGGTGGTAATGTGCTAATGACAATAATAATTTATTCTGAAGATGTGCTAAGTTTCTTGAGTTGAATTGTGAAGTATTTTGAATACCACTGGAAGGCACGGGAAACTGAGAACTGTAGGAAAAGCTGGCACTCTGCCACCACTTGAAGATTATAATCTGATTGTAATAGAAGGTGATTATTGAAGACTAACCAGAAGACCCTGGATGATTTCTTCTGAAAATGACAGCTTGCCTCTTAGAGTACATATGCAGGGCTCTGTTTTCAGGATGTTCTAACTTTTAATAATGTAGGTAAAGGGACTTGAACTCTTAACAGCAGCTGACAGTGAGCACTGACTATATGCCAGGCACAGTTATCTCATTCAATCCATGCTCCAACTGTTAGGTCTTAGCTATCATTACTCCCATTTTAAAGATGCGGAAGACAGGACTCAGATTATGTAAGTGACTTATTCAAGGTCACATGTGAGCAAGTGGTACTAGCAGAATGCTCACCCAACTCTTTCTGACTTCAGAGCCAGAATCGTGAGCATGAAAATGTGTGACTTCTGAGCAAGTCTGAAATGTTGGGAGGGTTTGTATTAAGGAAAAGAGCAATCTGCACTTGGCTTTAAAATGCTTCTTGAACTGATATCTATTTGATTTCTCATTTCCTTCTCACCCTAACCACATTAAGTCAGCAGAGCAGATATTTTGTTCATTTTACAGATGAGAAAAAGAAAGTCCAGAGAGGTTAAAAAAAAAACTGCCTTGAGGCTCAACAGCCATGACTACAAGAGCTGGGACCAAAATTTGGGTCTTCCCATACACCATTACTTTGCTATAAGGTGGCAAACCAGAAAAGCAAACAAACGAATCATCAAAGCCTATCAAAGTCATTCAGTGGAAAGGTAGCTGTTGCCATACTTCATTTTGCAACTGCGTAGCTGGTCATATAAAAAATGCAGGGTTTCCCTACTAGCAACCAAGTGCTTTGGGATTCTCCAGATCCCCTGTGTGTCATGTTATCACAATGGCTTCAGTTGATGGGACCCTGGACTTCCCAGGATGTGGGAAGGCTCTAAGGGTCCTGAGAAGTTTGAGGGGGAAGCAGTAAAACTGCTTAAAATCAACAACCAAACCCAACACAGTGTAAACTCTTCCATAAGTAGCCAATCAGCAATATATCTGCCCGTACTTCTTAAGTAGTCACAGCAATACTTCCAGCATGTCAGAGAATAATAAAAATCAGTTGTGGGAAATGAGAAATTTTAAAGAAGAAAAAGTGCACTCCTACAAACTCCAGGCTTTACATGTCACAGGGACCCAGAGACTACAATACAAGGGCTCCCATAGCTTCACAGTAAATTAAGATGGATGAACTTTTTTGGAATTTATCAGGGCCAGGCCTTGACATTCATCCAGAACACCCTCCAGAGGAGGAGGTAAACTACAAAGCAGTACATTTTCAGTCAAATCTCATAAGTGTCCCTAACTGATAATGCTCACCTTTAGAATTTTATGATGCCAGAGAGTGAAACTTCACCTACTATCTCTCTGACTTCAAGAATCCAACTCACAGTACTTCCCAATCTTTGTGCCCTTCTCCTAAATATTAACAATTGGGACAGTGTGTGCACTTTCTGGTTCTTAAAGACGTGTTGAGTTGTAGGCCAATGAGGAATATAATGAGCCAACACCGATAATGTACATAGAATGGATTTATTCTGTATTCCAAAGGACTCTTCCTTCCTATTTTCTCCCCAGCAAATTGAAAATTATATTTGTAACCTGATTTTAAAGCACTCTAAATGTGCATTTCTCAGAGCTATTAACTGAGTTTGGATAGTGTTTTATATTTCTTTCCTGTACATTTATTATGGGACATCCAAGACAGAGAAGAAATTAAAGATCAAGGAATATCAGAGTTGTGCGTGCTTTTGTCTCTTCTGCATAAAAGGAAACAGAACATCAACTTTCAAAATCAAACATTAAAAAATTATGAAGCTAAAATGCAGTGGTTCCTCAGCCTTTTATGGGCTGTAGACCCTTGTGAGAATTTAATAAAAGTCTCTCCTTAGGAAAATGTCTGTTACTTAGTAAAAAAGGTTCCATCCATTGTAAAAGTTTCACTGCTCCTTGTCCCCCGAAATATAGTCTTGAATTGCCCATAGGATAAGAATCCCTGAATTATAATCCCCAAAACCATGAAAAATCAGTTCATCTAATTGACTTGTCCTCTGTGTTAACAGTTACAGATGGCATTCACGGCTTAGCATTGCAAGCACAGTGGCTATTTAAGTTTTACTGGAACCCATACCTCCTGACCCCTCTCTTCCTCTCTTCTTCACTGGATGCATTACTCAGTTTATGCATGATTGTTTAAAGGAGAATTGAATTAGAAACACTGTCTAGAGAGCTGTTTTTGCATCTCTGCCATTTAAGATGCAGACCTTGAGAGAGGGGGTTTCACCATCAAGAGAAAACAGTGTGCATTCTCAGGGCAATCAAACCAGAAGGGTCACACTTCCAAGAGATAACTTGGGCTGAAAAGGAAACCAAGTTCCTCAGGAAGCTCCGTGACACCACAGATGAATTGTGTAATGAATTGCACTGGGGGGTTTAGTAGGGCTGACACTGTACGTCCTTCACCATTGTCCCAGCGTGGTGGCAACTGTGTCCATTTTTACAATCTAATTTTACAATAGATTAACTTGGAAAAGGCTGGAAGGCAAAGAGGCCGTATGGGGCATATGAATGGAACCAACCAATTCAGTCATTAGTGAGTGCAGCACTTTGATTCTTAGAGAATCAGAGAGAGAGAAGAGTAAGTACACCAAGAGCCACAATCATCAAATCACAAAGCAGCCAAGGACTCCATTTCAGGTAAACACTACTTTTAATGCTGCCTAAAAGTTAGGTTTGCAATTTCGCAAACTCATACAAACAGTCGTAGTCATGCCTAAAAAGGCCTCTCTTGGGTTCTCACTGGTGAGGAAATTCAAACACTGAATCCATTTGTCAGACACACAGCCAACTATGCCCAACACATAAGAAAGTTTGGCTCCTAAAGGAAGTAGGAAAACAACTCCAATTTTCTATTCTCTATTAAGAGAAGGTTTCTGCCTAACTTGTTCTCTGCCTTATAAAGCTGTAGAAATGAGTCTGACTCGCAGAATTCTATTTTTAAAAACTCTTCCTATTTACATATGCTTTACTTCTCAAAAGAATGTCACCTTCCTATTAATGCAACAGTTAACAAAAGCAGTGTCAGAAACGTGCCATTGGTGGGGGCTTTGTTTCTCACTTGCCATGTTTTGATTGGGATCTGTGTTAATTCATGTACCCTCATTGTGACACAACTGAAAATTATCATTGTCAATACAGTTTCCTAACAATCTCAGAACCCAGGCAATTAGGTATAAATAAGTCATTGTCGGCAAAATAAAGAATGCCGTCTAATGTCTCTGATGAATAAAAGAAACAGCTGGAAGAGGAAGGACAGAGCACAGAGAGAGAAAGAGAAAATGGACCCAGAACTTCATTATGGGCTCCAAGTAAAAGGAAAAACTTTATATGACAAAATAAAGACATTCAAAAAAATAAAAAAAATAAAAACATGCTTAGAAAATCATTATCCAATATGTTTTTAAGCTAGCTCCTAAAACAGCTTTTCCGAAATAGTTTTGGATGACTGTTTATATGTTAAAATCAACATTTAAATTGTGCTACAAAGCTTATTGTGCACTACATAAGCAGTTCTAAGACCTCTAGAACAACATAGCTTTGGGTCTAATCCACTGAAAACACACTGTCCGCACATGAAAATTATGTTCGCTTTGGTTGGGAAAAAGTGAGGAATGTGCTTGTCTCCAAGTTAGGAGAAGGTCAAGAAAGCATTTTTAAAATATACTCCTCCACGAATGACCAAGTAGTCAGGGCCCCTTCATGCACCTGAGAGGTTTGCCAGCCAAAATGCAGATCAATTCCTGAAAGAAGCATTCATACCTTAAATATGCATTTATGCTCCCCCCAACAAGATGCACAGTTCCAACTTTTTTTTTCCAAAATTAGGAGTTCAGAAATGAGGGGAGTGGGAAACACATAAGTTCTGTTTGCTTAAACCAATGGCAAGTATCATAAGATGTTAAGGAAAGAAAAACCTTAGCAATCAGATAGATCCCAGTTACACAACAAATGTGAGCATTGATTTTGCAGATCACTTTCTCCAAATTGGAAAGCAACTCTCTGCCACAAAATTCAATGAGGACAACGAACCATTTAATAATGACACAAGAGATACATTTTATTCTGTAATCTGTAAGAACTGCTTCATGTTCATTACCTTTCAGAATATTATTTCACCATCTGAAACTCATCAGATTTCCACATATATGAATAGGGTTTATTTCTTCTAAAATAAGCAGTACCAACCAAAAATAAAATAAAATGAGATCACTAGAAGCATAAGAAGTCAACTTTTTGATCCAAGAATTCCATGTCTAGGAATCTATCCTAAGACTGTAATCAAAGCAGCAGTAAAAGGTGTTCATCAAATTGATATTTATGGCCATGAAAACTAGAAATAACCAAATATCCAATAATGAGAGAATGGTCAATAAGATACTAAATTACTATTAAAACATTTTCCAAAAGTGCCTAGATGGTGTAGGAAAATTCTCATGACATCATATTAATTAGAAGTTATAGGATTCAAAGTATTATATACAGATGATCAGGTTTTATTTGTTTGTAGTTAACCATTCTCCTCAGTTAATGGCACATGATAATCACCGGAATCTTGTGTGTGTGTGAACATATATATACACACACACATATATACTTTTTAAAATTTTTTTTACGTTTATTCATTTTTTTAATGTTTATTTATTTTTGAAGGAGAGAGAGACAGAGTGTGAGTGGGGGAGGGGCAGAGAGAGAGGGAGACACAGAATGTGAAGCAGGCTGCAGGCTCTGAGCTGTCAGCACAGAGCCCGACGCAGGGCTTGAACTCACAAACCGCGAGATTATGACCTGAGCCAAAGTCGGACACTCAACCGACTGAGCCACCCAGGCACCCGATGTTTATTCATTTTTGAAAGACAGAGAGACAGAGTGTGAGTGGGGAAGGGGCAAAGAGAGAGGAGACACAGAATGTGAAACAGGCTATAGACTGAGATGTCAGCACAGAGCCCGATACAGGACTCAAACTCACAGACTGCAAGATCATGACCTGAGCCAAAGTCGGACACTTAACCAACTGAGCCACTCAGTTGCCCCTACACACATATACTTTAGTTAAAAAAACAGGAAAAAAGAGATAGATGAGAAAGAAAGTTTAAAAAAAAAAGGAAAAGAAAAAAAAAGAAAGGAAATATATTCCAAATGCATATCTCTGGGTAGTGACACTAATGAATTGCTTTAGCTTCCTTTTTAAAGTTTTCCAAAAATTCCAGGTTTTTTATAACATGTAATATCAGCAAAAGGACACTTGAAAGAAGTCAAAATGGCTTTTATCAGTCTAAATTCTAATTAACCTGATTTCTTTTACACTTAAGGAATGTACAAGGCCAGCAGTAGAAGGTGATTTCCACACTGGGTCCAAGGCACTCCAGGAGTCTGAGGGCCACTGAATGGCTGAGCGGGGAGGCCTAGCCAGTAGAATGATACCCCAGGCTCATTTTCTCCTTAATTACAGAAAGTTTGCCTTTATCTATTCTCTCTATATTTTTAATTCGCTGTCAAGTCAAACCCTTTTCAACTTATAGATGAGGAAACCACCACCCAAAAAAGTTAAAGGTCTTGCCTAGCATCACATAGCTTGTTAGTAGAAGATTTCAGATTAAAACTCAAAGATCCTAACTCAGTTGATCCTGTGTCCACCACAGGATGTGGTTCTGTCTGTCCAAGGCAGAGCACATGTTGTCAGCTAATTGCTTCACAGAGGTAAGAGGCCCACACAGAACCATCCACATTTTCTTGGAAAGCATCCCTCTTACCACCCTCCCTATGACTATAGGAATTGGAAAAGTAGCACTGTTTAAGAAATGCCACTAGAAGTCAGTTGAAATGAAATATCAGACTTCCTTTACTATGTCAATCTCGGTCTTAAAGCCTCTTTGAAAAATGATCACTTGCCTCCTTAATCTTTAGAGTAACAATTCATAGTACAAATATGAGAAAGATGGCTGATCTATTGAGGACAGCTTCCTGTCATCTATGAGATAACCATTTCATACATCACATATAAAACTAGCAAAAAAAAAAAAAGGATTAAATAGTATGTGATATTAGTACAGCTGACACTTGCTTTTTCATGCAAAAGAAACAAGTAGGAAACCCCAAAATCATTTGAATAATTTGTGGTTGGGTTTTTAAAGTATATCAGAACATACTCCCATTGCAGTTATGTTTTGCTTAATCAAAATCTAATATCCAAACAATCTTCAAGATAGTAACCATTGTACCAAAATACCAAATACAAGTACTTTCAGATACTCAGTTAATGCTGGAATCATCTTTAAATGATGATGGCTGGTGAGCAGACAAGCATATGACCCAAACGAATAAACTATAACTATTAAAACAAAAGACTGAAGGCATGCCAGAGAATAGCATGAAAAAAAAATTCAATAAAGTGTTTGACCAATAAAAGTCACAATATCCTTGCAGATGAGATGGATGTGGGTAGGTGGATGGACAGACAGGGAGAGAGGAAATACAGTTTGCAGGATTCAAATCTAGATAAATAACCTTACCTAGAAAAGTTACCTAAATCTCCATTTGCAAATGTAAAATCAACTTCTGCTCTTACAACACCTTCAATATCCTACCTGCCTGTTACTTGCACAACCATTTCTTCATGTGTTCTATTGTTCCAAAAATTATTTATCTTCTGCAAGCAAAGAGGAAATGGTCTATGTTAGGTTTAAAACCCCGGAAAATACTCCCCCAGAAGCATGACTAGTTTGCATCTTTTGGACAGCGAAGATCAAAGTGATTTAAAATGTTTATTTTTAAAGTAAACCATTTACACTGATCTTTGGAAAAACCCCTTTCACCCTTTAAGAACTGTATTTGTCTCCACAACTCTTTTAGAGACACACCAAAATCACACTCTATTCAAGATGGCATTGGCAGAATTATTGCAACTGATTTCTCTGACACTCTCTCATAACGTCAGCTCCAGGCACAGTGACCCGAAGTGGGACAGGAAAATGCAGAAGGCTGGATCACGAGCCCAAGGGCCACCATGAGCCCAGTAATGAGATGCCGTGTGCCACACAGCTCTCTAATTGAAAAAACGGCAAAGAAACAATACTGAAGGGGAAATCATAAACACTGCTTCTTGGAATCACTTAAGAAAATAACCTTCATGGATCCCCAACTTCTGTTTCTGGAGAAGGAAGTTACAACGTCAAGTCCAGCTCTTTCCAAACTGTAGGCAAACACCATAAAATAGTCAATACCAAAAGCCACAAGGACTTTGCAGGAGGGTGAACCTTTTCCTTTTTGAATCTAGAGGTTGATTTGAATTTCATCAGGGTCACTGTATCTGAGGGAGTTTTCCCAGCCCCCTGACTTTATTTCGCATCTCAAACACAACCCTTCTTTTATGAAAACCCATTTTAAATATTAATGTGTGTTTTCTTAAGGAAGTGGAAGGCAAATCAACTTCCTGGTACCCAGGGTATCTGATTTCTAAAATGGTCTAATGCTGATTGTCACAGCTCTACCAGATGTGAGGGGTGAAGCTCTATAAAAAACGGAAAGGCCGGCTTTCAGGCTCACTGCTGTGCGGGTCCCACGCCTCCCTGAGCTGCATCCTCTGAGAGTATATTTTTGTTAGCTGGCTGCCGGAAGCCCCCAACTGCCCCCCAGTTGTTTTGTGATCCTATAAGGACCTTCCCAGCCCTGCTGTCAGCCCAGACATTAAGAGCATGTTTGTGTTGGTAAGTTTTGGGGGCTGGTTAAAATAATAAGTATTATCATCAGCATCACCGTTTCAGCAGAATAGAGGCGGGTGGGGTTCAAGAGCTGGGCTCCAAAGTTTGCTAAAAAGCCTATTTTGAGAAAACCTTTGTTCTAAACTCTCTTGTTTACCTCCTGCACGAAGAAACAATGTCTTTTGTTACTAAGCCCCCCCTTCTTTGACTGTTAAGTTTGTTTACTGACATTTTCAATACCAGGCAATACAAAGAGTATTTCCTCGTATTAATTCCAAATGTCACAAAGAACAAAATTTGGTTCCAAAGAAGCCTGTCTAACTAGATAAGATGCCTTAGTTAGGAAAAAGTATAATGAAAATAAATCTTGCTCTTAAACGTGGACCACATAACCTTAGGGATCCTATTCTTTGCCTTCCTTGCTGTATTATTCAGAAGCTGCCTGGCTTGGCATCTCTCTAACCAGGCCAGGCCAGGCCACAGTTACTCTAGTGTTTGCTTAGAAAATGCTGACATGTGATTTGAAGAACATTAACCTTCCATGTTGGCTAGAGTCCATGATGCCCACCAAACAACTAATAAGATTTAAACAAACAAACAAACAAACAAACCATTGTTTATAGATCAGTCTTATAAGTTATCAGAGGATGACCTCTACAGATAACTTATTGATTTTCAAATACATTTCTTCTGCAAATATTTGTTGAGCACCAATGAGGCCAAGCACAGGGAACATGGTGAAGAGCCAAAGCAGACATACTCCCTGCCTTCACTGAGCTTGCAGACTAGAGGAGGCAAACGCAAATCAAATTGTCACCTAAGAAGCACATTGTTACAGCCCAAGATGGGTGATCTGAAGAAAAGCAAGAGAGTAAAAACCAAGAGGCTTTCCTGAAAGTGGGGTTTGAAGGATGAGGAGAAGATAAACAGGCACAGAAGGCGAGCTCCACAGAGGGATTAAACTGCAGAAGAACCCAAAGTCATAGGGAGTATGAATTTGGCTGGAGGACCAAAAGTACTGGGCCAAAGAGGGAAGGGGCTCAGGGGTTGGAGGAGTGGTCACACCACTAGGGTCTTGCCATGCACTGTGGCCTGAATCTTGATGGATTCATCCGGAGAGGTACCACTGAAGGATTCTGGCTTAGCTTCTAGTGCATCCCTATCTCCTACATAACTTGGCAAGATCTGATCCAAATTAAAGGTATGGCATCTATCCCATGCACATATCTCAAGCTCACACACGTCCCAAGCAAAGGTGTTGAATTTCAATGATAGTCTTCAGTATTCCAAAATAGAGCCTCCAGTTTAAAACGTATGCCTCCCTTCTAAGTCAGTCTAATACAGTGGCAACCAGGATAGATACAGATACAGATACAGATATAAAATTTCACAAGTAATCCCTTCCTTGTAAGTCCCAAAATTATTTTAAATTATGGTTATACTGACACTCAGCTTTCTAAGCCCACAATGTAAAATTAAGTTTTACAAGAAAACAAGACCATCTGTGAGAGTATCAAGAGAAAGAGAAAGAAAACCAACGTAATGCTTTCTTTCATGATTTCTTCTCCAAACCTTTTAGGAGTCATGATCACCAAATCTTACCACCCCAGCCTGACAGGAAATAGATATTGAACTAAGGCTACATAGTAGCCAAGAGATTCAAAAGGGTTGTTTAATAGCGAAAATAGAACATGAAGGAGAAAATGCAGAAAACAAGCATCTTTCTCTAGTGACTATGTTACCATATACACAAAATTACCAGAAATAAGAAAAGGCTTAGTCACATTATAATTCAAAATAGCCATGATGTCTTGAATGATGCCAGCTATGGGATACTATGCTAAATGCTTTCCAAATAGCCTCATTTCTTCCTCATAGCATCTGTGGGGGTAGGATCTTCATCATTTTCATTTTACAGATAAATCAAGAAGACCTACCCAAGGTCAGTATAGTGAACAAAGTCTATTGCTGACCCCAAATATTATTTTCTCCTTCATCTGAAGTGTTAACATCTTCAATATTCATATGAGCACATTACTTACAGAATAAAAACTATATTTCCCACACTGCCTTATAGCTAATCATGTGATCAAGTTTTGGCTAATCTGATGCAAGCAGAATTTGGTATGCAACATCCAGTGTCATTAAGAAGAGGGGGTCTGCCCTGCCTCTGCCTGCCTTCATCCCGCTACTAGGAATGCTGCTAGGACAGCCACAGTTCCATTTTTGACAGTAGGGATGACACCACTCTCCATATGGTAGAAGAATGTGGTAGAAGGAACCTGCCTTGAGAGCTTTGCAGAGCAGAGCCTCTGTCATAGCCCTGGTCTGCTTATCTCTCTAGGCATCAATTATATAAAGTAATAAACTTCTGGGGCACCTGGGTGGCTCAGTCAGTTAAGTGTCTGACTCTTGATTTCGTCTCAGGTCATGATCTCATGGTTCATGGGATTGAGCCCCGCATTGGGCTCTGTGCTGACAGCACAGAGCCTGCTAGGGATTCTCTCTCTCCCTCTCTCTGCCCCTCTCTAGCTCTCTATCTCTCTCTCCCTCTCAATCTCTCAAAATAAATAAATAAACTTTTTTTAAAAAAAGTAATAAACTTCTATCTTCTTTAGACCACTGTTTTATTTTGGTTTTGGAGGGGCAGGGTCAGGGCACATGTTCCCTCACTTGCAGCAAACTCTAATCATGGCTGCCACAGCCACATAGAGACAAGTGTGATAATCTGAGTAAATTAGTCAACCTCCCTGTCTCCTAGTCTATAAAACAAGATGGGTAATATCTATCTCAAAGTATTGTGTGAATGATATACGATAAGATGAAATCATAATATTTAGCACACTCCCTGGCATATAAGCCCACAATAAATGTTAGCTTACCACCACCATATTCCTCACACAATAGAACTCACAGTAAACTCTCACAGAGTTGATAAATGTCACTGAATTTTTCTCCATAACAGTCATCAAAGCTCCAACATGCAGCCTGTACTTGAAGTTGTGGGCCCCATAACTGATGCTGTTGGAAGTTGCAGGGGCTCATCTTAGAGCTGATCTTGAAGATCCTTCTAAAGATAACATGAATATGGCTTAAGTAAAGCCAAAGCACCTGGAGGGAGCCCAGTTAAAGTCTCTAGATCCCTGAATCTAGGCAGCTGTCAGACCCAGCTTTTTGCCCTTTCCAACTGCCTTCTGCTGCCACCTCACTTCCAGAGAATGACTCCCCTAAACTGGCCAGCCCTCCTCTCCCAAACTTCAGGAACACTGAGACTACCTAAGCTTCCATGGGTTTTCTCCCCATCCTACCAACCTTCACATCAAGAACATACATTATTCTGCAAGCACTGGGAGCAGTGGCAATTACCATACCTCTCTGTGTCCAACCACCTGGAATCATGCACTAAGAAATCTTACTCATATAGAGGAGTTACATTTTAGACAGGAAGTCAGATCCTAAAGTTAGTATGAAAGGCAAAACTCACACATAATCAAAATTACTCTTGAAAATCACTTACATCATCCATAAAGTATCACATAGGTGGATCTGTATTTATAGCCCACTAAAATTTGTTAACTACTGAACCGGACTAAAGAAAAAATCTATATGCTTACATCTGCACATTCAAAATTTCCTGCTTTTCATAAGAGACTCTTAAAAACTGAGAACAAACTGAGGGTTGAGGGGGGTTGGAGGGAGGGAAGGGTGGGTGATGGGTATTGAGGAGGGCACCTTTTGGGATGAGCACTGGGTGTTGTATGGAAACCAATTTGACAATAAATTTCAAAAATTTTTAAATAAAAAAACACAAAATTTCCTACTTTTAATAAAATTATTAAATCTTTCATATATCTGGAGATGGGAGGAGATCTGACAAGTTCTTCCTTTCCTCTGTTGATATTAAAAATATAAAACCCCAACAGATGTACTAGATGTGTGTTGTGAGGTGAGAAATGAGATAATGTTTATGAAGACATTCTGCATAGGACCTAGCACCTAGCAGTTGGATCATAATATTTCCTGGATTTGAATCTAGTACTTGCTCAATTAGACCCACAAACACAGTGTTCTCTGAAGAGCTGGATAGAAGAGTCCAGTGGCTTACCCTCTTTCCAAGCTGGCATTTCCAGTGGCCCCACTGACCTGTCAATCAGCCACCCTTTGTTGGTTACTAAATCACTTGGTTCACAGTTAATATGTGAGCATCATATGAATCCTATGGTGCTGGTGACAACTTACACTCACTTGTACAAATTTAAGGTGTTTGCTCTTTTTCCCCAACATAAACAAGATTTTAAGCATCATTAAAGCAAACAAAAGAACCGCGGTTCCCAAGGAGTTCACCATTTCTACTGTAGAACCTGGGTACCAAAGGCTCTGTGCCCATGACTGGGACACCATTTCTGGGGCTCAGGATGGGGGACAGCTGGGCACACACCTGCCAGCCAACCAAAACTTAAGGCATGAGATCCAATTTTAGCTCTATCTTTGGATCAAAGCTGACCTAGCTGGAAGACTCACCAAAAAGGCAGATCTTTCTTGACTTTTAGGTTGATCTAAGAAGGAAGAAAGGACTGCACAAATGATTACGCTTATGGACCGTCATCCACAGAAAACCACAAACACACTGAGAGAATGTCTTAGTGGGAAAACTCAGCTCAAACTCTAGAGCAGCATGTCCCCTAGAAGTGTAATGCAAGCCCCAAATGCAAGTCATGTGTGCCATTTTAAATTTTCTGATAGCCACGTCTTAAAAAGCTAAGATAACCAGGTAAATTAATTTTAATAAACATGTTTACTTTAACCCACAATATTCTCATCTCAACATGCAATCAATATTTTTTAAATATTGATATATTTTACAATCTTCAAGGTCCAATGTGTCTTTTATACTTTATATCTACATTTGAACTAGCCATCGTGCAAGCGTTCCACAGCCACATCTAGCTAGCAGCTACTGTATTGAACAACGTAGCTCTAAAAGAAAGGTAACAGACTAGCAAGTCACAAAGTTTGCTTTGGCATTCATAGTGATTTAATTTTTTAATGAGCTGTCATTATTTAAAGTCAGATTTCACATTAAAATAGCAATTTCTGGCTTCTGTTGAAAGTTCCTATCTGGTAACCCTGGGTTCCGATGCTCCAATAGCAAGGAGCAGAGAGAGCTAAGAACCTGCCGCAGTGCCTCCCTCTGAAAGGAGCACTCCAGCTGCCACAGTCCCTATCAGTCCCCATTGCTCCAATTCCTTACACTTCCTGCCTGGCTGTACCCCAGTAGGCGAAATAAATAGCACGGCCGCCACCAACAGAGATAACATCAAAACTATTGGCTTGTTTAATGTGGTGAATTTTGAAAAAGAAATGTATTTATGTATTTGTACTTTATTTGTTTTCCTCCCACTTGCCATTTATGTTACCATGAACCCTGAATTTAAATGGGGTCATATACACAAAGAAGAAACAAATCCTTGCTTATTGATTCAGGAAAAGACGGAAATCAGCCTAGGGAAGGAAGTGATCCTGTTTACTCTGCTTTTCAAATAACTGAAGACAGAAGACTGAGAAGGCTACGGAGCATTAGAACACCTTGTTATTCAAATACATCACTAAAAAGACCTTGCTCTCTAAAAATACTAGTATATATAAACATTCTTCTGTCTGTGTTGCTTATTTCCCACATGTGGCTAATTGCCCATCGCTCTCCCCTCTGAGGCTCCTGTTTCTCTGAGGTTGGTTTCCTCTCTCCACCACCCCTGTCAAGACCTCAGGGCAAGGGGTCATGGTGGCTCCCAGCACCTCTCACCTTCGGCCTCATCTCCTTTTTTCTCTTTTCCTCACACTGGACACTTAAAAGTCTTCCACCACTTCTCCCTGCTACCTATTTTCTCACCTTATCAAAATCCTCCAGGGACATCTAAGATTTCTTCCAAGGTCTCAGCTGAAGGTTCAAGTCATTTCATCAGCTACCCTCCTGGTTCTTCACATCAGGCCAACAATAACATTAACAACACAACGACAATAATAATACAGTGGCTTTAAGTGTGGTATGGGTGGGAGTCAGCTTCTAAAGTCAGAGTATAAAATAAAAACCACATAAAGTCAGGGACACCTGGGTGGTTCAGTAGGTTAAGTGTGCAACTCTTGATTTCAGCTCAGGTCATGATCTCATGGTTTTGCGAGTTTAAGCCCTGCATCAGGCTCTGCACTGACAGCATGGAGCCTGCATAGAATTCTCTGTCTCTTTCTCTCTCTGCCCCTCCCCCACTGGCACTGCCTCTGTCTCAACCTAAATAAACTTTTAAAAATATTTTTTTAAAAACTACATAAAGTCAAAATAATCCTTGAAAATCCCTTAAACTACACATAGAGTGTGGTATACATGCTTTTACAACCTTACTCGTTAATACCTATATACAAAGTTCTGATTCGGCAGATTTATATTTAAAGCTCACTCAGAGGCATGCACACAGTGGAATGAAGACCATTATTTAAACTGTTCTTTTCCTCTTAGCTTTCTTTTCTCTTTTTTTTATTTTTTTGTCCACTACACATAGTTGAAATCAGAAGGATAACGGCATGCACGATGAAAATTGACTATGATAATAATTTTGTCATAAATACCACTGGCTAAGCACTTATGGTGGACTGAGCCCCGACCAAACACTTTATAAATATTCCATTGTAATATTCACAGAAACTGAGTTTTTCATTCTTTTTCTTCTCATTGTATAGGAACAGGCTTGGAGTGGTCAAATAACTTGCCCCAAATCTTGTAGCTAGGAAGTTGCAGGATCAGGAGCTGGGCCCAGATCTATCATTGAATCCCCCTTTTCAGTAGTAACCTCAAAGTCTACAGCTTTATTCCTCTGGTCTTCCCACTATATACTGAAAATATATCTATAATTCTGATCAAGTGAATCTGAGCAGGCACTCACCTCCTCTCCATAAGACTATAAACCATTGCAGATCTTGGGCCTGTCTTATATTTCTGTTTCTCCAAACATTTCTGTGTCTTCTCCAATCAGTGAGAGTTCAGTAAGTGTTTACAGATGGCAAGTGTCTAATACCAAAAGTTCAGAAGACACCCAAAGCAGCCATAATTCCCACGACTAGAGGAAAGTTTTTAAATGTTTATTGTTTAGAGTCCACTGGGGGGAAGGAGTCCCCCCTTCTCTCTCTAGACTCCATGAGAAAACACTTTAGTAAGCCACTACATAATTTACATTTTCTCATTTCTTCTGTAAAAATTATAAATCTCTGTATAATTTCCCACAACATTTAACGGGAGAATATTTAAATTAAGAAATGTCTTGTGGATATAAATGTCATGCTCATATAACTAAATATGTCATGTTATATAACTAAATAATATCCTAGACTTTTTGTGTGTATCTGGTAACAGTATGGTAAATATAAATGAGGGGGAAAAATGAGTAATAATTTATGAAAACTGATTTGCATTTCCAAATATAAAATGTGTAAAATCCAACTAATTAGCAAGAGTCAGGGCTGAGGTGTTTCTATAGCAACTATAAAAATGCTAAATTATTTTTTCTCCAAAGTGTTTTATATCTGCCTCATTAATGTTTGTTTTTCTCATTTGTTTTGTGGATATTTCCAAAGTGAAAGGTTTCAAAGATTGCAAAGATGCTCCGCTTTGCCACAAAGTTCAAGAAGAGGTTTCCCACTGAAAGTGTCTCAAGTGCCGACAGCAGTGTGCATGAAAACTATATTTGGTCGAGCTGCTTTCATGCCAGCAGCTCCATTCTTTGTTCTTAGCTTCCTCCTAAATTCTCCTTTTCTCTTATCGCCCCTGATTGTTCATAGAGCATCTCTGCTAAGGAGATGTTAACCTAAGGTCAGTTTTTCATCTTGCACCCTTTGCTGCCACCCTGATAGTTCCTAAGAGTGCCTGACCCAGGCAGCAGTGTCCATTTAGCTGAGGAAGATAAAGACGCCCTCAGAATGGCTGTGGGGAACTTGGGCAGTGACCTCCGCCTCCGGCTCTCAGTTTCCCCTTCAGAAAATCAGGTGGATGGACAATGGCCTATCTCTAACATCCTCTACAGGTCTTTTTAGAGGCTCCCTGTTGGCTTCCATGTCAATCAAATCCCTTTGCCAGGTTTTTAGTCCCCCTGCCTCCCTCAAACCAGCCTCACCTTAAACTTATAGTCCAGAATTTCCATGAGGCAGCAGTTCTTTAACCTTGGGTCGAGGAATCAATTGATGGACTTCAAAGGGACCATGAGTTCCTTGAATTTCATGCAAACAAATTTTTATTTCAGTGGAAGAGTACAGAGATTGAGAATGGCCGCACTAGGCTCTAAATTCCCTGAGGGTAGGGCAATGTCTTATCCACTTGCGTCCCAAGAGCCCAGCACAGCACTTGGCAGGACAAGGTTCTCTTTACAAGGCTCTCTTTATAAGGCCCAGTGGTCCTTCGTGGAGTCCCCCAAATCCACTCTGCTCAATGGCCCTATACCCCTTCACGCTCTCTCAGGGTGGGGAATCCTCTGCATTCTCCTCACTTCCTCCTTGCTGCAGTTCTGGGCTGCTACTAATCTACCCTGTATGCTCTATCCCTTCTTTAAACTCCTACCATACTCATAACCAGTACCATATAATCACACTGAACAAGTTTATCTTTTCTGCTGTTTATCCTTCACAACCCGATTACAAACTCTCTGAGGCAAGAATCATATCTGACATGATCCTCCTCTCCCTCGTAAGTGCCTAGCACAGTGCAACTCACAAAGTGATAAATATATCTGTCCAAGGCAAACTGTGGGGATAATTAGCAAAAATTATTTAATCATCCAATTATGTAATCAATGTACACAATAGGAAGAAGATACACACACATAGCATAAGAGTTATGTGTGATATATATGAATATACTTAATATGGCAACCAACTTGATCTTATTTGCAATGACCTTTGATCCCTGTCTGAGAAGCAGGGCTCTTCCATGTACTTTAGTCTTGTCTGTCTTGTGCTTCTGGTTATTAATTCATGCCTTGTTCATTACTGAAGCTCAGTAGCAACTTTGAATTTATTCCCAAATTTCTCTTTGCAACTTCCTTGTTTTAATTTAAATTTGCTTTCAGTTTTGAAACCAAAGACTAATATTCAATTATTCTGCAGTTTCCCAGGGTCTGATTGGGTATCGGGGAAGCTAAAGTATCTTAACCTTGAGGGATATTCACGTGATCTCTCACCCAAATAAAGGGCAATCGTACTCGCAAGGGGAATAAAAGAAAAACAGAGAGACTAATGTGTGCTGAAGATTATAAATTTCTCTTATTTCTTAAAAACTTCAATTCTAAACAGAATTCTCTTCTGATGCGCTAATTCCCTAAATTCTGCCGAGTGCCCAACAGAACAATCACATAGAACAATTCAAACAGCTCTGACTTATGGGTCTACCTGTGCATGTGTAGCCAGGCAACGGAACGCTGTCACATGCAGTTCATGAACACAGACAATCCCGTATGTGAGCCCACAGGCATATGCATGTGTGTATAAAGGCAAATGGGCTTTGCCTAAGAACTACCCAGCTCCACTTAACTCTAAGCCAAGTTTAATCAAACACTAATTCCCAGTCTTTTTGTTGGGTGTTATTTATACTTTCAGTAAAGCACATGGCATCACGTCTAAATGATCATGAACAATAAGGGTATCCTTAAAGGACTGTACTGTTGACAAAGAGCATATACAACCAACCCAGCTGGAAGGGATTCACTTAGAATGCCCCTTTAGCAATAGCTGTAATAATTTAATACCATTAGTCTCCGTCTCAACTGTAAATGGCCTTAATGGACCCTGCGGTGTTCCCTCAGATTCTATACCGATATTGGGGCACAGCTTTTATGCTCACATTACCGCTGCTAATTGTAAAACCCTTGTGTTGGATACACTTGAGTGTTGCAATAAGTGTCTTCAGTTAACTTCTTAAGGGCACAGCTTTAAAAGGAGCATTTGTCAATGCGATAGAAAAGGCAAGAGAACGTTTCATCTGGCTTCAACGTCGAGGGGGATCCTGAAAAGCTTGATTGCCTCTCTCCTTCCTTCTTTGCAACAAGCACTGTTGCTTCAAAACTTGTTAGCAGCCATCTCCTCAAAGGATTTATTTTGATAGTTCATGAATGTGTTGTCACACAGCATAATTAAAGCTTACAGAACTATTATCAAAACACAAGAGGAAATGTGCTCAGGGAGGCTGATGGCTACCCGGCCGCCTGTGTCTGCCGCTTCCCACAGGATGTGCGCTGACTGACCAGCTGGCTTCCAAGTTCTGACACTAGGCATATGGAGGAAAGCGAGGCCTCGGGGTAAAGTGCGCGGGCAGGCTTCAGTGAGCAATCAATTACAAGTAACAGCCAACCCCCTCTCGGTGACTGTGTATATTCCCACCATCACACACTGCCAGCTTGCCTCTATTTTGAATGCAATAAAACTTGTAGGGAGCCGACTCATGTGAAACTCTTAAAGATATATGGTAGGGATTAACCATAAAAACACTAATTAAGGATGGGCTAAGGAATCAGAGGACAGGCAAAAAGGCTTTCTGCCTCGCAGTTTGTATGCAATGAAGAAGGAAAGACTAAAAACAGCCTTCTCTGTTTTTCTGAAGACTGGACATTGGGAAGAAGGTACAGGCTATTTGGGCAACACAATGTCACGTGTTTCTTAAAGTGACTCCTCACCTCAGTGGTAGTAAATGAGTTGTGCATGGACAGACAGACAGGGAGGAAAAGAACAGAACATGCAAGAACTTTTGTACCAAAAGTTTCTCTTTTTTAGCATTTGACTTTAAAAAATATTTTGTAATTCACTGAATGAAATATGAAAAGGAATTGTGAAATTTAATGGTTATATTTCCAAATGGCCCTGAATTTAGACTTTGCCTTCCCATTTCTTCCTTCATTATAGCAAAGTTCCTGGACTTATTTCTCTGCTTTGGGAATTGTGAAAGCTTGGGGCCATTTACAGTAATAAAAAGCTATCCCTCACTTGTAGAAAAGAGAACTCTTAAGCAAATACTAATTTATTTTCTATATCAGTGCCAGAATTTCTTCACTTAAAAAAAATACTAAGTTTGTGCAATTCATTTTTAGCAAATAACTTTAGACAAAAGAAAAGAGTGAAGACACTACTGAGTGCTCATTTTATTGTGTGGTATGATAGTTACATGATAGATAAAGTACTAAAATACCTATGAAGCAAGAATTATGCCTATTGTACAGATAAGGAAATGAAGCTCAGACTGAACCAAGTCAAGGTCTCTGACTACTAAGGGAAATACTGAAACTCAAATCCAGCCTGTCTGATGCCCGAGTTATTTTTTTCAAATGTCTTCCCATTGTTCTTCTTCCTCAAAGTGATATGCATGACACTTGCTATATTGTGGGCCCTGAAAACATATTTTCATGGAGCTGATAAGCTTTTGGGACACAGGAGTGCTTCCTCCACAATACTATATTTGCCAAATTACAAATTTGTATGGTTTGGAACATGGAGATATTGATAGGAAAAAAATGTGTTTGTTTAATCTTTATATTACTTTGTCTTTTACTCACAAAGACAAAATTCTAGCAGCTAGTTTCTGTACTTCCCACTCTGTTCAAATGTATAGAGAAAGTCAGAAACATCCTAAAAGAACAGCCAAATGTATTACTTGCCATGAAATAGCATGAAGTATGACAGAGAGAGCCCACTGATAGGAAATCAATCCATGTAAAAATAATCAGAACTTGCTGTCTAAATAAAATCATTCTAGGTTAAATGTGGAGGTGAGGGAAAGACTGGGGAATCAGGGAAAGGAGCACCAAGCACATGAGAAACAACCACATTTTCTTAACAATTCATAGCTTTATGAGTTTCTTTGAAATCAAAATTCATTCTTTTTTTTTTAATTTTTTTAATGTTTATTTATTTTTGACACAGAGAGAGAAAGACAGAGCATGAGTGGGGGAGGGACAGAGAGAGAGAGAAACACAGAATCCGAAGCAGGCTCCAGGCTCTGAGCTGTCAGCACAGAGCCCAACCCAGGGCTTGAACCCACAGACCACGAGATCATGACCTGAGTCAAAGTCGGACGCTCAATCGACTGAGCCACCCAGGCGCCCCTCAAAATTCATTCTTTAGATTGCTCCTGGGATTACTCAAGCAAGGAAAGATGAATTGTTGGTAAAAAAAAAAAAAAAAAAAAAAAATAGTGATTTAAGGTAAGAATTTTATTTCCCAGAATGGGAAATCTGTCAGTATTCAGAAAAAATCTCTGTCATTTGGGCCACCCCCGATGCTAAGATCCTAGAAACCTACACAAGCCAACTTCCAAAGGCTCAACAGATCCAAGCAGAGAACCACTAAGGTCACTTTTCATAGATTTCTAATTGCCTGCTGGAAGATGCATCCTGAGAATAGAAAGCTTACCTTCACAAACTTCACCTGCTTCACAGTTGACAACCAGGACTATAAAATGATAGGGCTGATGCTTAACCAACATGCCTACCAGAACTTAAACATTGGATAACTATACAATTTTTCCAATTTAATGGCCCTTGCTTGATATATTTTTGGAATTTCTCTTTTAGGAAGTTCTTTATAGTCCTACCACAAACCAAACCAAACAAAAAAACCCAAAACCATTACTCATACTTTATAACCTAATGCAACAAAGAAAAATCATCCAAGTTAACCACTTGCTTGATTCCTAACATTTGACTCTTTCCAAACACAGCCCCCAAAAGTGAAGACTTATCTCTATCAAGGATATTGAAAGTAATATGCTATAGGCTGAAGGGCAAACCTAGGTTTAAAGAAATCATATAAGCCCATGGCTTCCCGGAGGGCAATTAGATGTGTAAGTGGGGATAAGCTTCTTTAAAAAATAAATACGTCATATCACTCCTTATTTGTGCTTTATAGAATCACTTCTGAGTGAGATGGATTACCAATCAAAAGTATGTATTCTCCACAGCTCCTGGGTCTAAGAGTAGACATGAAATGATAAAAGTGAGATTCGTGGGACAGCTAAAATGGCCAGTGATGAACCACTTAAAACAGAGCCAGAACCTGGCATTTACATACCAACATAGGTAAAAAGAGCCACCTCTTCTGCAAGACTTCTGTTCCCAAGACTCTGCAGTGGCCAACGGCACGTGTCTATTGGTGTGAAGGAATTATCAGCTGCATAGTCCTCAAGACCTTGCACTACTTACAGGACATATACAGAAGACATTGCAAAATCCTTTGGCCACCAAAGCCTGCATTTCTCAGGTCAGCTGGGCAAACTCAGCACATGCCAGGGCAGAGGTCAAAGGAGACTGAAAGTGAATCACCTCCTTGGTGTGGTGGCTTATAATGGCCTTTCCTTGACATCAGGTGCTAAGCTACCCTGGCTCTGCTCTTCTTATATTTTACACTCTCTGATTGATGTTAGAGAATTCTCCCACAAGGGAAGCGATTAAGTGATTTCCAGAGAGGAAAGGGGGCTATTGAGGTCTCTAAGTGAACATGCAAGATGTCCACGGAAATAATCTGGGATGTCCCAGTGCAAAATTCTATAACTATTGCCTGAGTGTGTGAGTTATGATTTTTGTTTTTCCTGCACAGTGTATACATGATGTGACACGCTTTATTTATTGGAGCTGATTTATCCACACTGCTTTATTGTTGACCAGCTTTTATTTCTTCCTTAACCTTATTAACCCTTGCTAGTATTTGACAGCTTAACACCCTCCATCACTCCACAACATTCACTCTGAGAACCGACGTGGAACTAATAGCAGCCCTTTTATTTCCAATCTTTGAGGTCACAAGCAGCTGCCCTAGCCTGAACCCTGAAAGATTTTTCTATAGGTAGTTCTCTTTCAATGGGTCGTCTCCTTAATGTATCTCTACAGGTCTGTCTGGATGTTTGAAATGAGATGTGATTCCTGCTAACTTTAGTCACCACCAACATGGACCTTAGAAAAGGAAGAATAAGTTTTACCCTTGGAAAAAAGCCCTGAGTAATTCGAGTGAAACAACTTGGTGATTTTCTTCGTGGGCATTTTATCACTTTTCAAGTTACATCCAAGGAGTGTTCACTTGGGTCCACCTTTGATTGTCCCAACAAAATCCACTAGTGAAACAAACTCACAAACTTCTATTACCTGCTGTAGTGTGAATGAAACAGAGCATGGTGGGTGGGATCTGCTAGTTCTGTTTTTCAGCCTGGATTGATTAACTCTAATAAATTCAGGGAGGTGATGTCAGATGATGCCCATCAAGCTGGATCTTACAGCCCAGTTGTTTATTATTTCACACTGCCCCGGGCTCAGTCTTTGACATTCACCACCCT
Organism: Panthera uncia; assembly: GCF_023721935.1. Taxonomy (NCBI): domain Eukaryota; kingdom Metazoa; phylum Chordata; class Mammalia; order Carnivora; family Felidae; genus Panthera; species Panthera uncia. The sequence continues at coordinate 103,215,631 of NW_026057577.1, read as the reverse complement.
AAAAGGTCATGAAGTCAAATTCTACAGCCAGATTTAGCAAGTATTTTGGTGAGCAGGCTCCTGTGTTAATGAAGACTAGTTTTCTTATCATTCAGATTTAGGGAAAAAAAAATTCTACACTGAATACAAATATCCCCAAATCAGCAAATTCACACTTTTAAATAACCAGGTCAGGGTAAGAACATTTGAGACCACAGGAGACGGAAGAGGGTATAGAGGGAAGCCAGTCAGCGCTAACAAACCAAGCAAACAGAAGAGTTAACAACTGTGGGGGCAAAAATAACATTTCCCACCAGCAAAGATGGGAAAACCCAAGCCAATAGTCCACAAAGTCTGTGGCCCAAGCTCTCCATTAACGTGCACTCCTAGGCTGGCCACCATTGTTCCTACCATCCCAAAAATGCTCCAAGCTTTTGTTCCCCTCGCACAAAAAAAAGACCCAGAAGCTGGACTCACAGTTCTCCATGCTTTGTACCCAGTCAGAGCTACAGGCCTTAGAAGCAATCCATGTTCTCAAACTTCTCTTTCCCTAAGCTTAATTCAAGCCTAGATAATTGAAATCAATGACATCAGACCAGCAAAATTTTTTCTAGAACTCTACCTGGAAAGAATATAGCATGATAGACAAGCATAAGGTCAGTGCCACTTTCTTTATTTTCTAACCATCAAACCTTCCTTTGTTTGCCCCTTACCCTCCCTGTGTCTCTAAGATAAGAGGGAAAAATAGGCATCTGTCTACAGCACACACAAATTTCCACCGGGGGGGAAATCCAACAAAACAAAAAATGAAAAGAAAGAAGAGATAGGGTCTATTTCGTTTGGTTTGGGCCTTGCCAAATTTCCATTAACCCCACCCAGTTGGCTTTTCTGGCCTCAAGTATCTATCTGGACCATTAGTGCATATTCTCATCACTGCCCCGGATCCATTTGTTCCTCCATTAGAAAACAGGAAGACACTATGCCCAGCATTTCAGCAGAGGCAGCGCCACTGTCTACATAAGCCTGAATTTTCTTCATAAGAAATCCCTACTTGCACACTACTCCCATTTTTAAATTATTGGTAAACACATGGACATTATGCTCATACACTCTTATGACTTGGATATTTCTCAGAGAAATACTAAATTCTCCCTCCTATTAATATATGGTTTATCCTAGATGAGGCCTAGTCCCGGTGCCCTCCTAGGTAAACCTACTTCTCCAAGTCACCCCCGAAATATCACTTCTTTGAGGAGTCTTCCCAGACCACTGCTCACTCCCTCTTCAGGTTAGGTTCCCTGACAGACTTAACAGTCAACACTCAGTAATATGTACTATCACTCTCTCCCACATTGTAGGCTGTAAAATGCAAAACAAAAAAAAAAAAAAAAAAAAAAAAAGAAAAAAAAAAAAAAAAGAAAAGAAAAGAAAAGAAAGAAAAGAAAAGAAAAGAAAAGAAAGAAAAGAAAAGAAAAAAAGGAAAAAAAATCTATGGGAACTTGTTGAAAATGTAAATTCTCAGTCACCTAGTCCCAGAAGTTCTGATTCTGGCATGGGCTTGGGAAACTTCATTTGACCCAAGTGATTCTGACACAGGTGATCCTCAGCACTGCCCCCAAACATTAGCTCTGTGAGAGCACAGTCCACGTCTTAATCAGATTACTCAGCATCATGCTTAGCATGCAGCTAGCATTTGAGAAACACTGAATTGAAACAAGGACATTCTGATTCCAGCTCTTCCTCCTCTAGTCTTAATTTTCCAGACCTCACACAATAGTTGGTTAGCAGGGTAGAACACTGCCGCATCTTGCATAGATCTCTGTAGCTCTTGAGTTGCACAAAGTACTGTCAAGGTGGTCATGCCCAGGATTTCCCTAGCTCATATGGATTTTTCATTTACTCTCTTTTGGAAGAATAAGCTTCAGCGCATTCCTTTTCCAAATAAATGTTGCAAGGGAAAAACTGACATGAACTTGGCAAATAAGGGTTTCTATTATTAAAAGCAGGTTGAAGCTAGAGCTTTGTGCAACTGCTTCCTACTTTCTGAAGTGTCTCTATTTTAAACGTGTGGATAGTGCTTGAAAAAATCCCAGCAGGCTCTAGATGAGAGAGGATCATCCTCATTAACACTAATGGGAGCCGGGCTCATGCACTAAAAGAAGAACACGTCCTCTGGGCCAAGCCTAGTGGGTGGCAGGATGGGAACAGGAAGACTTGGGGTGGAGATGGGGGAAAGAGAGAACAATACTTCATTTCATTCTATCTAGGAATTTAGTGACAAGGTAGAGAGAGAGAGACCAATTAAAATGGACTGCTAGGCAAAGAAAGTTTAAGCTTCTAAAAAGATGTCATCAACACTCCAAGCCATTGAAATGGTCCAATAATGGGGGGGGGTGGATTATTCATTCATCAAATATTTATTTAGTGTACACAGGGCTGGAAGGTAATAGTGAACAAGAAGAATAAAGTACCTGGTCACATAGAATTAGCATTCTGTGGGTGGAAGTGAGAGAATCATACCATTAACAAGGAAGCAAATAAGATATTTCAGTAAGACCAGGGCCTCATCTGTTTTGTTTGCTACCATATCCCCAAAGCCAAGTAAAGTAATATGGACTAATAAACATTTGTTAAAGGGTGAATGGAGTGTGGATTGGATGGAAGGATGAAAGGGAGTGTCAGAGAAAAAGTGACCAAGAAAGGTTTCTCTGAGAAGGTGACATTTGAGCTGAAAAGCAAGAAAGAAGCTGCCATGAATGTTCTCAAGAAAAGTTCCAGAAAGAAGAAACACCCAGTTCTCAAGGCATGAATGGGTTTGGCATGTCAGAAGAAGACCAGAGAGGCTGGAATGTGGGGGAAGCAGCCCAGGGCAATAGGGAGAGAGGAGGAGGTAGAGACCAGAGCCCAAACAGGGACATGATGAGGACTAAGTACAGAAAATAGCAAGCAGTTGTGATAGTAACTGTATCCACCCAGCTAGCATTTTCAGAACCTCTGAGACTGACTCAATGTCAGTTGGCACGGAGAACACAAAGCCTCCTTTACCACAATGGGCTTAGCCAAAGTTTTATAGGAATGAAATCTTAGGTATTGGTTTTTACAAACAAAATGGAAGAATCAATCATATGGGTTTTCCAACCCTAAAATATGAGTAAGATGTTATCTTTTGATAACTATTACCTTCATTATATAAATATTTAAACAAACTTATTATAAAATACTAAGAGTCAAATAAAGAGATTCTCAATGAGAAGGAACTATAGAAGTCACAAAGAAGGACATGTAACAAATGCACATATGGAAGAATGCCCAACCACACTAGTAATAGGAGACATATACACTTAAGTCCCACTTTCATGTATTGAATTAGGAAAAAGTAAATTTAGTGATAATAATGTTGGCAAAAATGTAGAGAAAGTGGTACACAATCAATAGACTTGAGCACAGGGAACTCAAGTTGTTGGAAAACCATTTGACATTACGTATTGAGAGCCATGAAAATATTTATAATGCCTGAAAAAGTACTTCTTCTGAGATTTGTCACAAGGCTTTCAAAGTATTTTCTACAAAGCCCTTGGGTTCTGCAGACGAGCCTCAAGGCCTCTGGTGGTTATGAAAGGGGAAGAAGGGGTTTACATACTCTACCCCATGACAACCAGCATGGTCTGTTTTATATACTCAGGCTCTTTATATAACAGAGTTCACTTAAAAAGGCAGTTCTGATATTTTTTTTTTTTTAAAGCTAGTCCTTGGGGTGCCTGGGTGCCTCAGTCAGTTAAGTGTCCAACTTTGGCTCAGGTCATGATCTCATGCTTTGTGAGTTCAAGCCCCGCATCAGGCTCTGTGCTGACAGCTTAGAGTCTGGAGCCTGCTTCTAATTTTGTACCTCCCTCTCTCTCTGCCCCTCCCCCACTTGCACTCTGTCTCTCTGTCTCTCTCTCCCAAAACTAAATAAACATTTTTTTTAAAAACTAGTCTTTAAAAATCATAATCCAAATTATAAAATAATTATAAATATGAATGTGTTCATTGGTATTATTTATAATAGTGAAAAATGAAAAAAACTCAAACAAGTAGGAAAATAAGTTATTATCCATTAAATATGGGCTATTTAAAGATATGGAAAATTTTATACAAATATATATGATATAATATCAGAATCATACATATATAATTGGAATTTAAAACAATACACTATTATAACTATACCATCATAACTTTTTTAAAGTACAGATGAATTAAAAATGCAATATGGTAAGTATGGTTGGATTGTGGGATTTTCTTTTCTTTTCTTTTTTTTCTATCCTAAGTTTTCTGTAATGTAGCTAAATTACTTTTATAACTTAATAAGAAAAAAAGTGTTTTGTGGTGCCTGGGTGGCTCAGTCGGTTGGGCATCTGACTTCAGCTCAGGTCATGATCCCATGGTTCATGAGTTCAAGCCCCACATCAGGCTCTGTGCTGACAGCTCAGAGCCTGGAGCTTGCTTCAGATTCTGTGTCTCCCTCTCTCTCTACCCCTCCCCCGCTCATGCTCTGTCTCTCCCTCTCTCTCCTTCAACAACAAATAAACACTAAAAAAAAGGTGTTTAAAAATAATCTTGATGGCTGGGGGCCCATGCATTATTATTTATCTCTGTGCCTCAGCATCAAGCAAAGGGGCTGGCATAGAAGAGATGCTCCATAAATATTGGTTAAATAGACTTTTTTTTTTTTTTTAATGAAAATCCAACTATAACTAAAGCAGCAGAAAGAGGCAGGAGGGATTCCTTCTGGCCGGGCTAAAAGAAGGCCCCATGAAGAAGGACCAGGTGGGAAAGGTAGCTAGGCAGAAGGAAGAAGGGAAGTCAGAACTTGGAGATGGGAAAACACAGAATGTGTCTGGGGAAAGGAAGAAGTCTGGGTCACAGAAGCATGAGGCACCTGAGGGACATTCAAGGAATATGAGGCTAAAAAGGTGGTTTGAGCCCACAAGCCAAATAATTTAGGCTTTACTCGGGAGGCAGAATGCTCCAGCAAACACCTGTGAGTGAAAGTGACATGTTCAGAACTAGGCTTCATGGAGACCAACATGGCTGTCGTGTGCACAGAGGACTGGCCGTGGCAGCCAGGAGGGGTGAGAAGTAGGGCCCAGGAGACCAGCCGGGAGGCCCCTGAGGAAGCAGGCACGGATCAAGAGCTGGAGCTTCAGGAACGGATAGCTGAGGACCCCCGGCTGGGAAAGGACTATAAAGTATAACTCTCCCACAACACAGGCCTGGAGTCCACTAAGACACAGAATCCATCCTTAAGAAATCTGTACCTTTGCGGAAAGCAGTAACTCCCCCTCGCCTCTGCCACGTCACCCAGGCTTACTTTCGTGCTCTTGAGTGCGTATGCACATCCAACAATTAAAGCTTCAACGTGTCTAGCATTTGTTTATTAGCAGTCCCAAATGTTTCCTGTGCTATATAAAGTTTACCTTCGACCTCCACTGGGGAAGCGAAGGGTGGGGCAGGGAGAAGGGGAGGAGGCCAAATCTGTGCTGGACTCACGAGCGGACCATCTCGTTTTAAAATAATGCATTAACTCTGAAGCCCAAATCAAAAGGTTGCAAACTCGCATAAAGCACCGGTGATTTAGAGCTCCCTTCTATACACAGTTCAGCAATGCATGGAATGTAAAAATACATGGAAACCACAACACAGCAGGAATCTTGCTGTGCTGCTGGCAGAGGTCTCCGTTTCCCACACAGGCCCTAAATCTGACCCAGCGATGAAACTTTTAAATTTGTAAAAATAGAACAGTTGGGAAATCTTGGCCACTTTTAGTTAAAATAAAAAACAAAACCGCCATATTTGTGGGGGTAGTTGAAAATCTGCCATAGTTCTCCCTTCTTTGAAGGAATTTTAATGGTTAAAAAAAATGTTTTTTCAATGTTGAACTGTGTATTCCTTTTTTAGGTTTTCTGGTGAATATACTGTGGGATGCTCTGGAATATGCGGACTGTTTTCGGTTTAGAATCTCCACCGCGACCGGTCCTAAAACGACCAGGCGACACCAATGGGTTCTAACAAGTACCCCTGCTTCATTTTCTGAAGCATAATAATACTACAACTACTGCACATTTATACATTATGTGCCAGAATCATCTCAGGCATCCCTCTATCCACAACCCTACAAAGACAGGTACCATTACCCCTGCTGTACAAATTAAAGAAATGAGATGAATTAATCAACCTGCTCAGGTCCAAGTGGTAGCCAGACAGAATTCAACTCCAGCACCATCTGATTCCAAAGTCCAGTCTCTTTTCATTATACTTACATTGTAGGAATAAAGTCCCCTCCTCCACCCAAAACAGCTATATTTAGAAACCAAGACATAGATAGCACTGTTCCTCGATCAGCTCTTATCTAGTTTTCTTGGACTATTACATAAAGCTGGCATAAAACAAAGGGATATTTCTCACTTCTTCAACAGTTCTCTTATCTATACATTATTATTCTTGAACGTAGGCAACTCCCGTGCCTTACAGCATAGCCCGTGTTAAATTACGAAAGAATCTCATGGCAAGAAAAACTGTCTGTCTCTCTATCTCTCTTACACCACTCCGTCCTTTTAAAGTGTCTCGCTAATATTTACTTTGGAATTGCCATGAACAGTATTATGACATTGGCTTCCTTAAAAATTTAGCTTTCACAATTAGCACTTGGAATGAGTACATCCAGAGAATGCATTTTGCTCAGTGCTTACAACCAAATTATCTCAAGAGGCTATCAAGAGCTCTCAAGTCATTTCGTTAACTATGTTCTCCATTTAACTGAGCCCCACACAGACAGAAGGGAGGAAAAAGAAAGCTAGACTTAAAATATCACAGAAAAAAAAGTCAAATATTCTATTCCCTCTCTCTTTCCCTTCCCTACTTTCTCCACCCTCCCATATCCACCCCACCCCCAAACTAAATATAGAGATGAAATACCAAAACTCGAACTTAAAAATTCCCAAAGCGGTAATCAACAAACCATTTTAATATGGAAAGCAAAAATTAGATGCGATGCCCAAATTCACATGAGCAGCCACATGGAAGACAGGAAGTGGGGCACACCTGAACATGCTTTAGGAAGTTCTGTGCACAGTTACCCCGGCTTTGCAGCTCTCTCTTCCTTCCACTCCACAGCACAGGAAAGGCAGATTCTGAGTATAACACCAGAGCCCTGGCTTTTCCTACCATTAATCGTAAGATTAGATCCTGGATACAGAAATGTTAAAGGATCAACAAACATAAAGTTAGCACTGAATTCAAATGAATTTTTTTTTCCTTTCCCTTTCATTGAAGGGAGAGAAAAAACAAAAGCTTCACATGGCTTCCTTTTCTTGACCCACAACAAATTCCATTAAACTTCAGAAACAATGCTTTGTGATGCTGGAGGATGCGGACAGGAAACTGAAGAAAGACTTTACACAAAAGTTAAAAACATCTCTTTTGGAGGGAGGGCTGTGGCAAGGAAAGGTTGCATCTTGCTTGACAGTTAGAGCTTATGGCAACCGATAACATAATTAAATTTGGATGTCATGTACTTGTGACTGGGATGTATAGCACATCAAAATGGATTCATTGTTTACTCAGAGTAAAAGAAATACACAAACACCTGTAAATAGTTAATGATTGCCCCAATGTTTACACGTTCAAAAAATGCCCTTTGGATTAAATTCCATCATATTTTCAAGTTACCTGAAATCATCTCTTGTGGAATGACTATCAGTCATCTGGGCATGGTTAATTCATTTTCAAGACAGAGAGAGTCTTCTTCCTACCTACCCGCTCCCCATACTCCTTTGTTTCCTGGGACCCTAAATTTAAGATAATTTAGTAAAACAGGATAAGCTTCCAAAAATGCTGTAATAAAACTGGGCTTAGATCTCACCATTAGTAAGTCTATTATAAAATGCAGTGTTTGCAATGAAAATCAGGTTTGTGTCTATATTTCATCGACATCCATAAAGTTTGGGGCCATTTGAAACTTGATTCAAATGATTTAATTCAGATCAAAAAATTGCTTCAAAATGATGTTCAGCAGTAATTTTATTGGGCTTATTTTGGGGAGCACTCAAACGATGTTTTTTTTTCTGACTTGTTGGCCCCAAAATGCAAGAAGGCTTAACCTCATTTGCAAAATCAAGAAACAAAGATACAGGCCTATTGTGCAATAATCAGCCCACATTTCAATGAATAAGTAATATTTCTCACAAACCCAAGTTAGATAGTGGATTTATTTAACCTCTTGGGGTCAGGTAATAAATACTAAGTGAATTATTCAGCCCAATGGCTAATCAATACAATTCCATGATATATTTTTTGTGTTTCATAAAAGGTTGTACACTAAAGGCAGTGAGCAATTATGGAAATTGGGCCAGAGCGCCTCTCAATTCCTCTCCGGCTTGAAACCCCAGCAGGCCACCTTGACAGCAAATCGATTAGTGCTCCAGTGAAGCGGCTCAGTGACCTCTGACCCGCTTCCAGCGCGGCCTGACAGAGGAGAGAGTATTTTATATTTATTTTATTGAATTAACTCCATCTTGCCTGTACCAACGCTTTACACATATTAGGCGGCAAGCTACAAGCTACTTCATTGTCGTTGTTTTCCATCGCTCTTGCTAAGCAAGCCCCACCCCTTGCCCTGCGGATTTCTTTGTCCTGGTTTTCCTTTCACTTTTGGCCTCAATATAGGATTTCAATCCACCCTGAGACTCATGATGGAGCTCCAGGTAATAAAAACCAAGAGCAAAGCTCATAATCCTCCCGCCCTATGGTTCCTACCTACCTGGTCCACTCAGGACAATGCCCTACCCCCCATATTTTCCCTCATAAAAACAAAGGCCACTCAATAAAACCCGGCTCAACATGGAGCTCTTTCGGAAACATTCAAGAGAACATCAAGGAGTGAGGATATTTCCTACTGGAAAATTAAAAACAAACCAGAAGCCTTAGGTATTTTCTATTTTTGTCACTTAATTATATTATTGGCTCACTGAAGCCATCAAACAGACAGACAGAGACAGAGCCTGAGAGAACCAAGCCAGCTGAGTTTAGGACACTGTTTCATCAAGGGAGCAATAAATACAAAGGCCTATCAACCATCAACGAGTGCCTATGAGAAAGGGAAAATTCCTAAATCACCAAAAATTTTTCAGCTTTACTCCTGCTGTTATCAGTGAAAACCACCAAAGTAGATGAAACATAAATGCCAGGAAGAAATTGAGAGTTCCAACTCAGAACTCTCCATTTAAGTTGGCAGCTCTGGGTATTAAATAATACCAAAGGTTAAATTATCAACAGCAATTTGATGCTATAAATCAAAGGAGTGAAGAATCTTAGACCACATTTGAAGGATGCTATATACATAGAATAGTGGTTTAATACATAGACTCTGAGGTTAAACTACCTCGATATAAATCCCAGATTTTTTACTAACTAGTTGCAGACTTTGTATAAGTCACTCTGCTTCTTTGAGTTTCAATTTTCCCAATCTCTACCTAAGGATGACCACAATAGTCTTGCATGTAATAAGTAATGTTGACTACCATTATTATTTAATCAGATCCCAAGATGTTTTCCATGGGTAGGTAAGAAGTAATTTTTCAGCCTCGTTTTATGAATGGGGGACTGAAGGATACAGGTGATCAGAATTTACCTTTCACGTTATCACCCCTCCTGGTTTCACACATACACAAAAGTATTGTGATAACCACTCGCTTCTCAAAATCTCTGTCTCTCTTGGGTTTAGACAACCTTGAATGTTCCCATTAAACATTCAGTCCTTGGGTTAATCTACCCAAAGACCTAAAATGGAAGTTTTCTTCTTCTCTCCCTTCCCCATCCAATGGTGGAGAACATGAAACTATCTCATTCTATTCTTAGCACCTTGCCCCAGTGAGTGGACACTTGGGCCCTGAGGAGCCCTAGCTTCACGTGTGCAGAACAAGAGATTGAGTTGATAATGCAGCAAAGGAGAAGGACAGTGGGGTATGAGAAGGATTCCAGAGTTGCCCTTCAACTGCTCCATCATCTCATCAGGGATGGGTCAGCATTTCCAGACACCTTGCTTCTGAGAGGAAGATAAATTCACCCCTGAATCCCCTCTAAGTTTCCATTGCAACAAGGATCACTGTCACCTTCCCACCTGCCACATCAGACATACTTAGAGACAACAAAATAGGACTGAGGTCCAGCTCCATTTGCAAAGACTGTTTCTGCACAAATGCCTTCACCTAGACTCATGGGCAATGTTGGAGTGATAAGATCTACTGACTGTCAAGGCTATGTTTGAAGGACTAACCATAATTCTTGGAAACTGTAGTAAGAGAATATCTTGATTTTTCTCCTCATCCTTCATTGCTTCTTGCTATCCTAGGAATTCATGATCTTTTCTTATCTGAGCAGTCCTTTCTCTCTTAGCTCATGACCCACTGGCTCTATCTTTCCCTTTTGGTAGACAGAAAGGTAGACTCACCTTCTTCTTCCTTTGACCTACAAACCTCACGGCAAAAAGTCAAACCATCTGGGAAGCAGTGGAGAGAAATGAGGAGGGAAATCCGCCCATCCTCATCTTCTCTACCTACCACTTAAATAATAGCCCAGATATTTACAGCCAATGAAAATAACTTTGTATATATATATTCTTCAATCAAGATGGACCTAGCTAATCATGCCAATGAAAGATAATCAAGACTCAAGGCCAAAATACTTAAAATCGAATGCAGTGGTAGCTCTAGAACATCCATAGAAAAGGAATTTAAGGCATGATTATTATAGGGTGAGAAGACTTTGCAAAGTTGTCTAGCAGCTAAGCTCCATAGCAAGCAAACATAGTTTCTACTTAGAGTGTATGTTTATTTGAAAAGGCCTGGGGATGAGGGGGCTGATAGAGACTAAGAGAGGGGAAAAAGACCCCTGACCCCAGCCATTCCTTGGTAGTGCCAATGATCTCATGATACTTGGTTTGCTTTGGGGCTGTAGGACCTAATTATATTCGCAAGACTGTCAGCAATACTTTCAATGCTGGCCTTGACCTGGTGCCTGGGCCCCTAGAATTGCCTATGACAATCTCAGACACTACTAGACTTCTAGCAGCACAGGTAATGGGATTGGGTAGGAGGAGATCCTGGTTCAGATACCGAGTGGCTGTGTGACCTTAGGCAAGTCACCTCATCTCTGGACCCTCACATATAAAATAGAGAGGCTATTTCCTTTCTATAAACATTATGGGACTCAAAGTGGTTTGTTTATCTGAATGTGTGAGAAACCCAAGATGGAATGTTTACTTCCTTTGGAAAACTGGAATTTAACAGCCAAAAGAGTTTTTTTTTCCCCCTATGAAGGAATAAAAAGGACTCCAATCTGCTAACCCCAAAACCAAAACAAAGAGTCCGTGGTATAAATGTGTTAGCCAAGATTTCTGCAAGCATTCACTCACAAGTCAGCTGTGTTCCCTGAGTCTTTTTGCAAAATGGCACAGCACATTCTTCCTGGTCCCACAAAAAAGAAAATCCTTCACACCTTTGTATAACTCTATGCATTAAGCCATAAATTATTCTTCCTCTCTCTTCCACTTTCAGAATCTATACAAAAGTGATTACCTCAGTCATTTCTCAATATTACTTTCATACTTGGAAAATGCATTTTCAAAAAGTTATTTATTTTTCACAGCATGTCAGGTTGTTATATTGTACTAGTTAAAATAAAACTACTATATAACCTACTGTATACTTTTGCATGCATTACATTTCCCTACAAATGCTGTGAAGTGGGATTTTCACAGGTCCTAGGAATATTTATTTTAAATATTACATTATATTTTATTTTAGCACCATTCCAGATTTTAAGGAAGAAATAGGAAAGCCAGTTGCTAAAGTAACTTAGCTATTAAATAACTTTCTTATTGAAGTTCTCCATTTCAGAAGAAAAATTATTTAAATATTAAAAGCGGTTTTACCATGAAACTTAACACCAACTCATACTATTATTCCTTCTCAAGAGCTCTTGGAATAGCTAAAAATGTCCCTTTGGATTTGATTCATGCTCACCTAAAAGCAAGAATCGGGCCAAGAGTAAAACGTGTAAAGCATAAAATACCGAATGAGCACAATCCAGCATTTCTAATAATGAGGCCCACAGGTTCTTGATGCGTATGGTTAGGTTTAAAATATTTCCTGGAGTATTTCTAAAGGGTGACAAAACAAAATACAAGATTTGCTTGAGGTAACCCTAAATTTTACGCCTGCAATTGTTTTCTGCTGAAACATAGTATTAACCGTGCTCTAAAGTGCCGTGAGTTTCTTTAAAAGGCCACCTCAATTAAAGCCTACACAGAAGGACAGGGATCCAGGTGCTGTCGTTAGCACTTGTAGTTTTGACCATGGGTGCCCTCAGAGCCTAGTGGGAGGCACTGGCTGCAGTATAATCCACCAAAACAAAGCTGACCCTTGCCTGTAAACCCAAGGAACTATGGTCACCCACTGGTACCTCACTGGGCTCAGAAAATGCTGCTCTCTGGCTCTCTCTGTGGCTGAGTGAGAGGCAGAAAGAGGAAATGCTTAAATATTTAATAAACGTTTCTGCAGAGGCTTTTGAGCCCTAGCATGAAGAGTCTGAAAGCACTAGCTGCTTTACATCCATTGAGGACACTACCAAAATGGCTATCTATGATCCTGATTACAGGCGACTCTAGAAACTAGTTTCTTTTCCTTTTTCTTCTTCTGAAGGTGAGTTGGCAGCGGCCTATCTTGAAATCTTTCAGAATTGCTTTAATCTCTCATTTTCGTTTTGTCTCAAGCGACGCAGAATGTCCACCCTCAGTGCCCTAGAGGTCACAGGCAGCAAGTCCTTGAGCACGGAAAGCATGCTTAAAGAAATAGAGAGCACAAGAGTGCAGAAGAGAAAGCAAGGATACTCCACATGTATTTTTAATACCACCAAATTTAGCTAAAATGTGCTCTCTGGTAGTGCTTTTAACTAACAAGCAGGCAATATATTGCACTGTAAAATGTTTTATTTTAACACCTTACAGTTTTTTAGCTCTATGGCTGTTACAGGTATATCCATTAAAAGCAACACAGACCATAAATCAGAATTCCATACCTTTTCACAGCATATGAATCTATTCTCCTGCTGGTAAGCACACAGCTTTCATTGATGCCGATGGGGGTGACATATACTTATGCAGGGGAGAATAGACCGCTCTATACATGTGAATTTATGCTTTTAGACAGGTGGTTGTATGTAGACAAGAGACACCAATAAACAGATTTTATTGGAGCTGTTTAGAAACAGATTCTGTGCTACATATCTACAGAGGAACAGTCATCTTTTTCAAAGGGAAATACAGAGGCAAATGCCTGGCAGAGTTATAATCTACAAGTTCACTACCACGATGTGGTACCCATTCTCACACATTTCTACGGTCATTTAAACTGAACATGACCAATCCTCAATGCTTTAAAAAGCTAATAGTACTTCTGAAATTATACAGCATCCCTCATCGCTGCCGTGAAAACACAGCAAACACTGCACATGCGAAGGCAAATGTTAACTTTTTAATGCTCTCTGCAATATACATACCTATGCGAGCAGAAGGTATAGATTCCCAGAGGAATAAGTTTTAAATGAAGCGTAAATCTTTTACATCACTACCAAAGGGACCAATACACAGGCTTTAAGGGAATATGCTTGTTATGTTTAAAAAATAAATACTAAAATAGTCTGTGTCACATATGGATTCTATGTCTATTACACATAGATATAGATATAGATATAGATATAGATATAGATATAGATATAGATATA
>NW_026057577.1:103147009-103201821 GCF_023721935.1 Panthera uncia | reverse complement strand
ATATAGATATAGATATAGATATAGATATAGATATAGATATAGATATATAGATATAGATATAGATATAGATATACATATAGATACACATATAGAGATATATGTATATATATATATATTTACACACACACACACACACACGTATTACTTGTCTTTGTACAATATGTGCTTTGATTTTCTTTTTGCATTTTAGAGACTTCCAAAAAGGGAACTCAGGAATAATGCAAGCTACGAAAACAGATGTAGAAAATATTTCTAAAAATCAGCTTAAATCCCCATAATTTACAATAGAAACTCACACAAAGTAGTTGACATTCAGCATATGTATCTAGTTGTGTGTGATGAACACACAGGATATATCCTTTTACCTGGATAAAATATCTATTTTCAGAGGAATCCATAAACTAGAATAAACCAGCTCTCATCTTCAGTGTCTTTCTGTACTTCATTTTAAAGACAGCTTCCTAGAAGACATTGGAAGGGTCAGCTGACTTTTACTTACTGCACCATATATTGTTCATGATTGACACTGTCATGTCCATCTATTGCAAAGACTTAAAGGCCATGACAATATTTAACTACTTACATTTGCTAGCACGGCTGTGGTAGAAGGAACCACAACACACTGATCTATCCAAAAGAAAAAAATTAGAGAGTGGCACAGTGGAATTTATGAATGAGAGTGCTTTGGCTGCAAAGCATTCCCATTATAGCCCTCAGCCACCAGAAAACTGCTGTGTAATTGGAAGAGAACTTTTTCCCATGCAAAGAAGTTTGTAGTCAGAGCCAACCTACCAGGGCCAGCACACTGGCGTTAAGAGACGCACACCTGCAGCCAGCCTCCCTCACTCCCTGGGACCTGGCCCTTGCCTGCACCCTCTGCTCACCAAGGAACCTAGATCTAAGAAGACCACAGAGGCACAGTCTGAAGGACTATTAAACTTTGGAGGCCATTTCATCCACTCAACTTAGAGGTGAAGAAATTGAAGCCCAGGAAAGCAAAATAAACAAGTCTCAGGTACACAGCCAAAGGCAAAGCCAGGACCAGAACTCGGCGTTCCTCATGCCTCCTAGCCCAGAGCCCCTCCTCCACCATAGGTCTAAAAGCTGACCGTATTTCAGAGTTTATTTACCTAAAACCATGGTCAACCAATTCAAATGTTATCCCAAATGTCATTCTGGTTGGGAAACAATCAACTTCCTCTAAACCAGCCTAGGCATATTACCATTTTCCCAAAGGAAAAATATTTTTTCTTTGTGTCTATGTATGTTATGTGTGTGTATGTTTGTTTTTTGGTCCCCCGGCAACAAAAACTGTGTGGAAGCTTAAATTAATTACCATCTTTTTCACTTGCCTTTAAAAAAAAAAAAAAATCTTCTAAACAGAATTATACCATAGATCTCATCTGCATCAATATCTGAAATTTTAAAAAGACTAAGTTCTTAAGTTCAGTAGGAAAGACTCTCAGGTCTTGGGGTGCCTAGGTGGCCCAGTCGATTAAGCGTCCGGCTTCAGCTCAGGTCATGATCTCACAGTGTGTGGGTTTGAGACCCACATCAAGCTCTGTGCTCACAGCTCAGAGCCTAGAGCCTGCTTCAGATTCTGTGTCTCCCCCTCTCTCTGCGCCTCCCCTGCTCACACTCTGTGTCTCTCTATCTCTCAATAATAAATACATGTCAAAAAAATTTTTTTAATAAAAAATTAAAAAAAGACTCTCAGGTCTTGATATATTATATTTCATAGCAGAAGTGTTACATATACTATTTTTTATTTATCAAATATTGACAGTGAAAAAAATTAAAAGTTAAGCATAATGTTGCAGTAGGGAGCTGTTTTAGGTTAGGTGGTCAAGAAAGATCTCTTTAAAAACATCTCTCTGGAAAAGATAAGACCTGATTTACATAAGTCACATTTTGTCATAAATGACACAATAATAGTAAGCACCTATTATTTAATTGAATTGGGCATTTAAGGTATGTATTATTTCTATAACACAAAACAATCCAGGAGGATGGATGTTGCTATCCCAATTTTGCAGATAAAAAAAAATCTAAGTTTCAGAGATAGTTACTCATCCAAAGTCACATGGCTAGTTTACAGCAGACAGGAGGCTTGGAACCCTTGTCTATCTGGTTCCAGTGTCCCGTGCTATTTCTACTCTCCTACACCGCACTCTGACTAAAAAGAGCATGCAGACATAGAGATTTGCTCTCTGTCTGATCATCACTTTCCTGGGGGCATGTTCCCTGACCACTCCCTTCAGTAAATCAGTTTTTCTCCTCCCTGATATTTTCACTCAAATCATCCTCTGGCATAGCCTTCACAACACCTTTATTTATGTGATTCTTTTAACATCATCTTTATTTATGTGATCCCTTGAATGACTGTCTTCTCTGCTGGTCTAAAAATCTATGCAAAGTCTTCAACAATCTTCGTTTGGCACGCAGTAGGTGTTCACCGAATGAATGAATGAATGAACCACTACTTCAAACTTACCTGCACTGTAACTCAGTGCAAAATACACAGCCAGGAGAACCCAAACTGCTGTCACTGTCTTACTGTTCTAGGCAGATCTGATACAACCACAATTTACATTCAAATTAAGTCTTTTATTTAAACATCTCTGAGTAAGATAAAAATAAACAGCTGGAAATAGCTGACAAGAGGGAGGAGGGAAGAGTAAGAGATGGGGAGGCGGGGAAAGAGAAAGAGAGAGAGACCAAAATAAGTTTAGAACTCTGCCAAAGGTCTTGAAGGTAGCAGCAAAGCCATAAATGTCTCCCGGCACTTCATATGTCATGAGGGCTTGCAGATGGAAATGGTATCAGTTCCATTCTCCGCTTCTGCTTCAGCTCACCAAGACACTGCTTCAGGAAAAGGTGATGTGATTTATCCTGCATTCTATCATCTGAACCCCCTATTAACTGGCACTTGCACAGTCACAGTACAATGATAAATGATGGTCATAATTATGACCCTAATTCACAGCAAGTCACTAAGGTATCCTCTGGATTATAGAAAAATGACATTAGGTGAGAAGTTCTTTGAGAGTAGAGACCATGTTATACAATTCTCCCAGGGGAGAATTTATACAACACATAATTGTTAAATAAAACTACATTGATCATAACCATGTTATTGTATCAGAAAATTATGTGCAGTGTATACCATGTGAAGAAATTACCTACTTACCAAAATGTTTAACTACATAGAATACCCGCCAATGTTTGTTAAGAGAAGTTCAATTCATCCTAAATTGAAAGTGACAATCTCAGTGGAAGATATTCAGCCCCAACCTCCAACTTATTAGCCGACTAAGAAATTACAATATTGGGACTTTCCAAGAGGTGTAAGTTAATCAATGTATTGTGGCTGATGGTGTTATTGTTGTTGTTGCTTTAATCTACCAGAGACTACTGTCTGGGTATTTAAATTCTGATACAACGAAACAAACCACCACTCTGAAGACAAGTTTGATCTGTTTTCACAAGAGGAGCCTAGCTGGGGGTGCAGAAGAGGGAAGATGTTCACAGAACTGGCACAGACTCATGACAAGTAGAAATTCACTGCATCTTTAACATATAAACTAACCATTTGCTATCCTTTCCCAATTTACAAGGGAGAAAATACCTCTGAACACAAACACTGACACAGAATATAAAAATTTAAAGCAAAATTATACTTTTTCAGAGTACAGATCCGTGAGATTTTTATCTCTGAGTCAAATAAGTAGCTTGTTAGTCATTTTTTAAATTTTGTCATCTATTCAATAATACTCAGTGTTAACTAAGCAATGTAATATAAAGAGCATAGCAACTGTTAAAATATTTCTTTATCTCATCTACACGATATCTCTTTTCTCATTCATTCATATTTGCAAATTTCTAAAGCAACTTCTGCCAGGACCATAAGGGAATTAGTTAATTTCTATAAACAAAAGCACAGGAAAAAAAATATTCTCAATGTACCAGAGCTGAAAACAAAGACTCAAAAGAAGGGAAAAATATTAAATAAGCTTAGGACCTCACCAAATACATTTAATCCTTTGAATAACTGTATAAATATTTGAGTGTCTTTTATTTATGTTTTCTTTCTTTTTATTATAAAGATTGGCTTTATAAAGTAGTCCTCTTTAAAAAGAGGAAAAAAAGAAACTGTGGTTTATTATTTAACTTCCGAAAAGCCAACATCAAAGATGAGACTTTTGGCCTTCAACACCAGATCATTTGTAATTTCTTCTTTTTTTATTATTTTAAAATATTTTTTTTATGTGGAGAAGAGTCAGAGATCTCAAGAACTCTTATTTGGAGGCCTCTCTTAGCCAAGCTGAGTTGATGGGAATTACTCCTTTTTGCCAAAACCCAAAAGAGAAGCTGTATACACTCCCTCCCTCTATTCTCTTCATCTCTTTCCACCACAACCCCCCACCCCTTCTGACTCAACATGAAAGCACTATTACTCTTTTTTTTCCTTGTATTTAAAGGAAGAAAAAAAAAAAAAAGAATCCTAACTGCATTGGAGGTGCGAGATGACAATTCTGTCACATACAAGAAATGATCTGAAACTCTTTTAAATTTTTTTAACAAACCCACAGTGTTTGCTTAGGACTGGGTAAAGGCTGCTTCTTATCTGCATATGTTACCCTGTAAACACACCACATACATAATTCTAAGGTAGTTAATGAGTGATTCAAATAGAAATAGAATTAAGTTCTAGACAATGAGAGTAATGAAACTCGGGGCCAATGAAATAGAATGCAAGTCCAAAGCTGTTTGGCTAAATTAAATTGTGCAGCCTACAATCCAATTTCTATTGAGACTGCAGCAGCTTGAGATAAAGTTGTCATAAAGTCTTATCAAAATTAGTCAAGATAACATGAACATTAAGAAACCATATTTAGATCATTTCAATTCTCCCATCTTTCCACCATGAAAAAGGGGGATAGGAAAATGATCTGGGTGGTTCTCGTTTCTTCTTCTTCTTCTTCTTCTTCTTCTTCTTCTTCTTCTTCTTCCTCCTCCTCCTCCTCCTCCTCTTCTTCTCCCTCTCCCTCTTCCTCTTCTTCTTCTCCTGCTAGTTTTTTTAAGTAGGTTCCACACCCAATGTGGGGCTTAACTCACGACCCTGAGATTAAGGGTCATATCCTCTACCACCCAAGATAACCAAGTGCCTCAGTTCTTGTTGGCTCTATTCTCCCTCATCTCCCCACAACCAATTTGATCCTTTGTTCACTGCCCACTCTCCTCTATTCCTGCTACCACTAGTACTGACCAAGATTTCAATCATCTCTGGGTCTTACTATCATAGTAACTTCCTTACTTGGTCTCCTTGCCTCTGGGCTCCACTCCCTACAGCAGTGCTTATCCCCCCCAACTCCAACTCAAATATCATTTCTCCCTAGCTTTCCCTGAGCCCATACAGAATTAATTAGTCCCTGATGCTGTGTTCCCTGATACCACATCACACATCTTATTGGTTAGCTCTCTGCATACATCTATACTTCTCTCAATCGTACAATCACTTGTGGGCAGGAAAAGCTTCTGTTACACTAGCATAGCAGCAACAGGGTCTCCCACAAAACACATCCTCAATAATCTTATTGAATTGAACCCATAAGCTTTATCATGGAATTTGGTTCTTCACTTAACTGTGCCAGGTTGTCCATGGTAACACAAATCCTGCTAAATAAAATATGTTTCTACAACATAAATAGAATGTGTGAGAGAGATTGGCCTAAGTGGAGTGGTGGATGGAAAAAGGCCCAAAGGGGTCAAAGTATCATCTCAAAATCTCTTTCTGCAGGAGCACGTTAGGTAGGTCAGACAGCACAACATGTTAGATTTTTTTTTAAAACAAATGCTTATTGAGTTGTACACTTTGCTACATGTTGGCAACTCAAAACCTAATAATATATGGCCTCTGCCCTTCAGAAAACTAATGACAATGACTGAGTATGGAAGGAAATTCTGAGAAACAAAAGATTTCATAGTAACCATGACTGACGGGATCAGCAGTTCTGGTAAAGAGGATGGAAGGAACCCTACTTTGAAGTGTTTGCCAATTTCCTTGGTGTAAATATTCCCACCATGAATGATTTAAGCTACCAATGAAATATCACTAACAGAGGTGGGAAGAGATTTATTCTGCTGCTTCTTATGAGTAAGTGTAAGGCAATTCCAGCACATCACTGGACAGGATCCATACCCCCCACAGCTACAGGCTAAATTTCTATCACACAAAAAATCATCTGATAGACATTTTGAGCACCTACTGTGTGTCAGGAATGGTGTTGGGTAAGGATAAAATAGTGACCATGCAGTTCAGCATACTATGCTAAGAACTGACCTAGCTGGGAAGAGGATTGCAACCATCTCCAAAAATTAAGGAAAGGGAGCTAGAATCTGATGGGTGAGTTGAACTTAAGTGTTTTAAGAAGGGAGGAAGCATCCCTGACAGAAGCAATAGGAACAGCATATAAGGAATTTGCCCTTTATCCTCAAAGCAATAAAAAGTCATTGATGGGCTTTAAGCTAGGGAAGGGCACTATCAGTCTTGAATTCTAAAAATCTCCCTATGGCTCCTGTGTGGAATGAATGGATTCTAGAGAGGCCAAATGGAGATGCAGGACCTTTTGGTGGACTTAAAGCAGGAGTTGGGGTGAGGAGTGGGGGTGGTGTGAGGAGGACAGAGTTAAGAGATACCTTGCGTGGCTGTGGGGATACATGAGAAGGCAGTGGCCAGGGTAATTCCCAGGTTTCTACAACTGCAGGGATAGACAAAGCTGTCAGTAATTTGAAGATGACCGGGGTTGGGAAGCAGAATTGAGAGTTCGTGTTTGGACACTGAGTTTCTCAACATGGATTTTACATCCCCAAATTATGTATAAAGTGGCTCCTTACAAAAGAAAAACCGTATCTGTTAACATGGCCTTTGGGGACCTTCATGCACTGGCCCCAACCTTCTTCTTGGCTTCCTTTTCCACCACTTGCCATGCACTGGTATTTCCCTACCCCCACAGTATCCACTTCCCCAAAACTTTTAGGAGATTCATTTCCCCCCCAAGTCCCCCACCAATATCTACTTTCTAATTCTTGCTTCTTGGTAAAAGGCAAACATTCGATATCTAATGCCAGAACTGTCTGTATTTAAGGCTGAAGATGTGAAGCTCAGATCATGTCTCATTCATCTTTGTATCTCTCCCACCTGTCAAGAGATAGGTACCATATTTCCATATTTTTATATCATATTTTCCAAGGAAAAACCACGACACGTGCTTTGACAACATGAACACACTTAGATGAAGAAGACAGACTGGTCTCCAGAATGCAATAAGCACTCCTTAAACATTTATTGTCTATGCATTCATATGCTCATGGATTAATTCAACTATCACTGAAAGCCTACTATGCAGAAACAGACAGCAGGTATTCAATAAAAAGCAAAGGATGAACTCCCAGACTCCCAGAAGCTTCCCTTCCTGTAGCCAGTAGCAGATGCTTCTGATACCTGTCTCCCATCTCTGTGGTCCACTCTGATTTCAGCCACATATCTCACCTTCCATGGTATGCCAACACTGAAGGAGCTGTCTGGTCTGCACACAGGACAGCCTACAAGTATCAAGGTGTCAATGCACCCAGGGACAACCTTCTACCAATGGAGTAGAAGGGCGAGGAAATAAACGCTCCAGCCTCTTGTCCTTCAGCATGTTTTGCTCTGCCTCTTAGGACATCCCAATGGGATCAAGCACCTTTTACCTAAGCAGTGGCTTTGATAATGCATCACTGTCTTAGTTTTTCTTCTTTATCCATTCTCACTCTTCACTTCCTGCTTCCTAGGATCATGCCCACATAAACTACCCGCATCCAAATCCCTGTGGAAGATCTACTTTCAGGAGAAGTTCCAAACTGAGAAAGATTCCAACAGAAATTGCCATTTCAGTGTCCATGAAAAACTGAAAACAGAAACTTTAGAAACTCTTCCAATTCTGTTGTCTATGAGGACCATCTGTGGAGGGTTGCACATAGTAAGTGCTAAATACATATCTGGTGAATTAAATCCAAGTAAAAATCCAGCTTCTTCACTGTAGTAAAAAAGAGATAAGGTATGTGGCTTCCCAAATCATTGGTTTTGACACACCATTCCCTCAAGTTCTTAGAGTTCAGTTTGGCTCTGTTTCCCAACCTTGGCCCAGAATGTTAGAACATATCTATCAATACATTAAATGTCACTTAAACTTCCTAAAATGATCCCAGAACGGTAAAGAAAGAAAAAAAAAAAAAATAAGCTTCTGATTTAAACATATTCAGCTATCCATTAGCATGACAAAGTCTGCATTTTATTTAGACATTGCCATTAATAATGAAATGATGTATGATTTCCACTCCTGCAGCTCTTCCTTCCTTGCACAATCAATTATACATTTAAGAAAATACTTAGTGGATAGAAGGCTTCTCTAATTAACATCACTTAGGGGAGGCTGCAAGATTCTTAAAACTGAAAAGATCTCTCAGATATATAGGGTGGTAGAGGGAAAAATCCACTCAAAATGTTTGAGTCTTGATTAGAAAAACATAAACCTTCACATTCTGAACTGTTAAATAAGGAAAAACTCACAAAGACGTACATTTTTTAAACCAATAAAGACTCTGAGGTGAACCAAAGATTCTGCAGAGTATAAATTTTTTCCCTCTTTGTTCCAGCTAAGATGCCAGGACAAACTTGAAATTAGATCTTTTGGGTGAGACTCAGCCCTAGAATTGCTGTCCCCTTAGACAAAACAGTCTTCTCTGTCAAAATCATTGAGGATTTAAGACAGTTCTTGGGAATTCTGGAAATTTTCCAAAGCGAGAATCAAACAGTGAGCATAAGATTTCCCAGAAGGCAAAACTAGAATGGTTTTTCTCACTAAAATTATTACATATCACATCCTGTTGTCAGGAGGGATGCTTATCTTGGGATAATCTCCACTATGAATTTGCATCCTGGTTGTCCTGCAAAACGAACTCTCCAACACACCACAGCAGATTCATTCAATTTGGCAGGTCCTAACGCTTTCTCTTTCTCTCCCTCTAGAGGCAGAAAATAAGGCTTGATTTCAAGGCTTATTAGAAATAAAACTTGGGATAAGCCACTCCACCAGGAACAGAAAGCAGGCCTTGACAGAAGGCAAGGAGTGTGTGGAGAAAGTTGCATAGAGGAGAAATGGGGGACAGTGGCAAAAAGGGGGGGTCAGTAGATAAGGTGATGTGCAGAGCACTCTCTCCTCTCCCCCTCTTCTGTCTCTGCCTTCTCCTGCACCCTTCATACCCTCTTCCTCTCTCCCACTTTCTCATTTTCTCTCTCTCCCTCCACTCCCTTCCCTTTCCCCCTCTCTCTCTCTCTCTCTCTCTCTCTCTCTCCCCCTCCATCCTGCCCTCTTTTCCTCCCTCCATTGCTCTGTCTTCCTGTCTCTGTCTCCCTGTCTCTCTCCTTCTAACCCCTGTTCTGTCTCCTGCCTTCCACCCGCCATGTTTTGTTTTTTTCCACCCGCCATGTTGACCTCCTGCTTCTGGAACTTGTCCTCACCACTCTGCCAGGACAACTCCTCCTACAACAGGAGCAATCTATGAACTTCCAGAATGGGCTCTGCATACGCTATGGGTGTGACAGCCACATCACTAAAGACAGCAGATATCCCAGGACATTTTCGTTCCCCAGAGCCCCTCAGCCCCAGGGCCCCTCAGTCACAGCTCTCAGACCTTGGGTCAACTGGGGCAAAAGGAACTTTCTCCCCATATCCCATAAGCAGATTTTTAAAATACTGTGGATGGGGGCGCCTGGGTGGCTCAGTCGGTTAAGCGGCCGACTTCGGCTCAGGTCATGATCTCCCAGTCCCCGAGTTTGAGCCCCACGTCGGGCTGTGTGCTGACAGCTCAGAGCCTGGAGCCTGTTTCAGATTCTGTGTCTCCCTCTCTCTGACCCTCCCCTGTTCATGCTCTGTCTCTCTCTGTTTCAAAAATAAATAAACATTAAAAAAAATTTTTTTAATAAAATAAATAAATAAAATACTGTGGATGAACAAACTTCTAGCAATTGATGGCCTCCTTTCCTATTGCTAGCTTACCCCTCTGTGGACCAGGAACCCTCTTGCCAGGGCCCAGAAGCCATCTCAGAAGGAAACTCAGAAACTCAGTTGCAAGAAAGAAGTTTCTCCTGGGAGAAGGGAGAGGGGACAAAGCTGGGCGCCTGTGCTCTTTTTAATTCCACATTCTGGCGAAGAAAACCTCAGGTCTGACTTTAGAGCCTTTGACACATAATTGGTAGCCAATTTTCCTAAGTGGTGAGTCAATTTTCTGCTTGTGAAATGTAACTTTACCCTGGTGCACACCAGGCCCCAGGGTTTTCAATGTGGCTTAACAGCAATTATATGAATGTTAGGAAGGGGGTAAGTGTTAAAGTCTCTACATTTACATTTTTCATGTTTTTGCCTCTTAAAGGGATAGGAGACATCTCCTAACCAACCAACCCATGAAAAACCCACCCGAAGGCAGACACAGGATATCCTGAGAAAGAAAACCATTTTAAAGCCACACCACAAAGGGTATATTTTTTTAAATTCTCCGCAGTGCGCACACAAGTAGTGAGATGTAATGGGGAGGCGCTTAACAGGAGGGGTCAGGGCATCCTGCGCCTAGTTCCTCCGGCGCTATTTTCTTTGCTCCCACCCTCCCCCGCTCCTCCCCCCAAACAAATGCCCCGGTGGGCAGGCGGGCGCTGGGCCCCGCCGCAGGCCGCGCTCCCCCCCTGCAGCCCCAGGCGGCCGGCGGCTCCCGTCCACATGTGCGACTCATGTTTCGGCTTTCACTGGCGACAAACTGGAGCCGGGGCCTTTCCGTTTAGGAGGAACTCGCTCTGTGTCGCTAACAACAACACAAACACCGGCGGCCCCTGCTCTGTGCTTCGCTGCCCACGGTGCGCTCGGCACCAGGCTGGATTTATAGCAAGGAGCCCCGACTGTAAGAAGTAATTCATGAGTCCCCACAATGCCACTACTGAGAGGCATCGAGAGGGGGGAAGAAACGTCCGCGGGCTCGCTCCCTGGGCGTCCGTCCCAGCCCATCCCGACGTGCGGGTCTGAAGTCCCAAGCAGCCCAGCACGTGCACAGCTTGTCCTCATTCATTTTGTTTTAATTTTTTTCTCTAGAAGGGAGGAGAATAATGTCCACCACCTCCCCTTTAGCATAACTTGTTAAAAACCCGACAGACTTAAAAGACGTTCCTTGGGCATTAGTTGCAATACAACGGTTCTACTACATACATATGTTTACACAAACCTACATGGCATTCTCTCTCTCTCTCTCTCTCTCTCTCTCTCACACACACACACACACACACACACACATACACAGGCTCATAATACACTCACAAACAAAAAAAAAAAAAGAAAAAAAAGAAAAATCCCATCACTATTATGGACTTTCCTGGAAGATTTAGTTATGTTTGTTTCAGAAAGACATAATAATTTTAATAAATCTGACTTGGGAAACATCTATCATGAATGACTTTGGAAAGGTGGGAAAGAAAACAAAGTAACTGATGTTAAAAATCATTTAGTAGGGGGAAAAATATGCAATGTAAAAATTCCACCAAAAAAGAAGAAATCGAAAGTCGTGTAGACAAAGATTTATTGCTTCACAGCCCCCAAAAAAGCTCTTAACTATCCTGAGGCAAAGAGGAAAATATTGCACATGAAAGCTACCCTTTGGACTATCACACTCAATTCCAAAAGATATCAAAAAAAACCCACAGCAAAAATATACACACGAAACTTTGTACCAGATTCTGTATTAAAAGTAGGCTTGTCAGGTCTCATGAATACCTCCTGGTCTGTGGTTACAAGCTTCGGTGTTCAGCCTTTTCTGCAGATCAGTTTGGGGTTTCTCTAACTCTGAGCCACAGCCTGTCAAGATGATCCTCTCCAACCCCAGCCTTTTACATCCCACATCTTTGTTTTCCCCCTAACTCTCAGCTTAATTGTCTCCAAGTTCCTGCATCGGTCAGCCATTCCAAGCTGGAATTAAAAGATGGACAAATCCTTTACCCTGAGAATTTGGAGCTGTGAACCTTCTTCAGGAGAGGCCCGGGGAGGGATAATTGTTTTAGTGAAGCTCACTGCCTCGTCAGTGGTCCATGAGACCCTGCTGAGCGTGGCAGCGTACCTTTGGCAGTAACCCAGGGCAGGTTCAGGAAACCGTTTCGTGTTCCTGCCCTTAGCCTTGTGTCAGTGAAGCCTGGCACATCTTTTTTGTGGTTGTAATTTAAATGAGACAACCAACTGCACAGCTGTGTCGGTCAAATTATGCAGGGCCATGTGGCCTTTCTTCCATCTTTAAAAAGTCCAGGGCACCTCTGACCATGTTTGAGAAAAACCCAAGGGAGCAATGACCAACAAAAGGAATAGTGATTATGCCAGCAAAGGATGGAAATTTGCCTAAATGAATATATTAAAGGCTGCACTCAGAAAATGGAAATGTTAGTTTTTAATAGAGGCAGAATGGTGTCATGATTAAGACCCTGATCTTTGGGGTCCGACACAGCAGGGCTGGCGTCCAAGCTCCCACACTTAATAGCTGTGGTGACCTTGGGTAAGTTATTCAACCTCTCAGAGTCCCTGTTTCCTCATCTATAAAATGGGAGGAAATAAGAATACTCCCCACACAGAGTAATTGTTAGGGATTAAAGAGAGACTATTTAGCAAATATATACAGCTTAATAAATGTTAGTTATTATTATCATCATCACCAAGAGCAATTACAACAATAGCACAAGGAACATGTAAAAGGCAATGCCAGTCACCATGCTACCAGTCATGTGCACTCCAGGAAAAGACTAGTTTTACTTAGCCTCCAGCTGAGAATTTTACATATCGTACATATTGCATATTACAGAACTATGTCCTTGCCAAACTGTAAATAAGACTGATATGACTGAAGTTTCTATAATCCAAATTATATTTTATTCAGTTTACACTGCATGGAGAGTTTTAACATCTCTCTCTCTCTCTCTCTTTCACACACACACACACACACACACACACACACACACACCAGACACATATACATGGAAGCATACTACACCAATACAAGCCAGCAGATATGTGGATAGAAAATCAGTACACACACCCTAGAATGAAAGGAACATAATTATCAACTTTATTTTGACAACTCTGTTCAATGATACTCGGTTATGAATTGAATGGCAAAAGTAAACTCTTTGAAATACTGAAAGCACGACCCATTGTGTCTTTGCTCCTAAGGGCCCTTTAAAAGCTGAGGTTAAATTATAATCAGATGGCAGAAGGATAAGACCCTCACCTCAGGGCACTTCTTTGGGATAAATGACCAGTTCTTGTCCATGTTGTAAGGGATTGGTGGCCCA
The DNA here is from genome assembly GCF_023721935.1 of Panthera uncia. Lineage (NCBI taxonomy): Eukaryota > Metazoa > Chordata > Mammalia > Carnivora > Felidae > Panthera > Panthera uncia. The sequence continues at coordinate 103,188,407 of NW_026057577.1, read as the reverse complement.
AAGAACCATGGGGCCAATGACCCCTTGCTGGTCATTAATCGTTACCAAATTCCCTGGAACCAAGGTCATTATCGCTAATATAAACTTAAATAAAAATTCCAGAGACATATGGATTTCTTTTAATAGTCTTATTTCTTTTGGTTTTTATAGGGCATTACTATAGAATTAATGTTCAATACATTAGCTCTGTAGTTGGTGTTTCTTAACACTTGATCCTGCTTAAAGTAAAGGTTTATTGGACATAAAATAAGAAATGAAGGAAAGAAAACGAAAAACAGGAAATCCTGAGAGGGCCTATTCTGTACCTGGAATTCTCAGAAAGTCATTATCTATGGGACTCACAAGTTTGTTTCCTTGGTAATCTGTCAAGATATTATAATGTTTGAATGTAAGGGTTCAAGAATTTCAAATTTTAATATATGCATATGTAGATATATATGTACATATTCTACATACATAGAATCCTGGACTAAGTTTTGTTTCTCAGTCTCTCATCTCTGCACATTAACAAAAGAAAAAATGTTTTTGAGATTTTGTGAGATTCTAATTTCTTTAAGCCTTAGGGATATACACTGTGTTCTAACACACAAGCACAAGCCCAGTATTCTAGCAAAGCATATAATCTCATAGCTTTATTCTAAAGATACTCAGTTATTTGGTCTTAAAGGGAATTATCCACCACCAAAAATACAGATATAAAGTAAATTATCAATTATTTAATAAATGTGCTATGTGCAACTCAGTGTATATTTTCAAATATCAACAGTTGGGCTGCTCCTTCTGGAATAGGCTAAGCCAGAAAATCTGGTTAGATGCACTGGGGTGTCAGAGAGATAGTCTCTGCTGATGGCCTTTTGGGGTTACTGTCTCATATAGATAAATGTGTCTGTCCACTGCCTCATATTTTATAAGCCTACAATTTTCCTTGCTAGCTCCCTTTCCCATCTTGCCCAAGTTATGCTACCAATAAATTTAAATACACCAACTCAATTAGTCTTGTAAGGTACATCATCTAATGGCCTCCCCCAATTGCCCTCTACCTTAAGGTGGATCTCAGCAATGGATGTGGTCCTTGCCCTCTTATTACCTAGCTGATACCTGGGATGAAGTAATGAAGAAGAGTGAAAGGTGGGTGAGAATATTGCTGGTTGTTCAATTCTAACTGTGAGGTTGCTATTTACTGGATAGTACACCTGCTACCCAAGCAAATGTTTAAGAACAGGCTACTGTCCGATGTTAGATATAAGAGGTGACTAGATTTATAGGAGTATAGAGCATTAAAATCATTGAGAGAGAGGGAACCTTAAAGATCCTAAGCGTCCAATTCTATCATTTTATAAATGGGGAAACTGAAACCTAGACAAGTTAAGAGACTTGCTGAGGCTCACGTATCTAAATAATGGCAGGGGCGGTATTAAAAACCAGGTCTCCTGTGTCCTAGTTCAGCATTCTATACCAGGTTGCTTCTCATTTTCATTATAAATGAAAAATCCAACTTCAGCTCAAGCGATTTAACTTATCAGACCTAGAATAGAATCAAAGCATGCTCACTCCTTAACAGAAGTATATTCTCGAATTGGGGTTTGTAATGGAGGTAATAATATCTTGAAGATTAAAAATTAGCATAGTAGGACATTAACCTAAGCTGAATCTGACGCATAATGAGTTACTTCATTAAAAGGAGGGAGGGAACCAGGTGATATGGGAGAAAGATGTGACTCAATGGAATTGGTGGTGATTTGAAAAAGAAAAGGGGATCCCATACCAAATATTCTTTCCTTAATGAGTGAAGGACCTGAAAATGCCACACAATACCTCTAGGGTAGTCCCCACTCAGGGATAGGGGCTACATTTTATGTCACACAGTATATGCTTCCCAAATATCTAGTGAATAAATAACATGCCGGTTCATCTACCCTATTTGAGGTCAAGGAAATCAATGGATGCTTGTCTCTGTCATCTCTGTGAATGAAAACAATGGCTCCCAAACAAGAGAATACCCCATCATGAAACAATTTTTATAAGTTTAGCAGAATTATTCTTGCTGGGTTCCAACCTCCAAACATTTGGAGCACAAGGGAGCTCTGCTTGTCGAATGGTTTGTGATAATGGTCGAAGAGAAAAAGAGAAGGAGAGAAGATATAAACTTAAAATTTCATCTTTTTTAAACTAGGCATTTGCCCTCAATTACCAAATAGTGGACACAGGAGAAAACGACACAGCCCTTAGCTAAGTGATAGTCAGTTACATATTTGAACGAAGATGGAAAATTAAAATATCTCCAAGCCAGCCCAATCGTTTTAGGCAGGCCAGATAAGCATATAACCCAGAGGCTGAGGTATGTGTTGCTTCCTCCTTTCTCCCACAACCTGAAAAAGTATGGAAGCTGCTGATTATCCACTCCAGCATCCTTTGTGAATGCTCCTTTGCCTATCGGAATCACATTCCTTCAGTTCACTGGAGACTATGCCAAGGACTACTAATTTCTCTCAGCACCATGCCCATGACTTCTGCCCGTCCTTGGCAATTCAAAAGGTATGACAAACCTTCTCAGGCAACATGTGACACAAAGGCAGTTCTGAGTAGAGGGAAGTTCGATGTACTTTTCCCCCCCTTCCACTACGATTTCTTCAGAATTTGATCTTACAACAATACCTCATTTCCTTTATTATTATTTCTGGAAAGGACAGTTTGTTGAATTTGTTTAGGGTTAAATATAAGACAATTGTTAAATTTAGGACTTATTTTGAAAATTGCCAAGTTCAATATTTACATATGTCAGTGCCTTTCAGGGATAGATAATAGTCAGAGACAACCACTCATGATGAGATGTCTAGAATAGAAGAACTTTTATAAAATTCCTACTGAAATATGACTATTGATGAAATATTCTGACAAATATAAACAACAATTGCAATTTTGTGCAATATTATGACATAGCATAAATAAGCACAGTTGCAAATGAATAAAATACGTAAGCTTCGAAAAATAAAGTAATATTTTATGAACGCGACATTCTGTAGCTTCCCATTCCCCAGGACTGTTCTAATTTCTTAGAAGCGATTTAACACATGCTCCTTGTATGTTTGGTGTACCATTCTGGGTGTTGTTGGAGATACAGAGCTCACGGGTTTCCCTAGACTCAAATCCAGAAAATACAAGTTCTACCCTTCCCTGAGGCTGATCTCACACAAGGTGAAATGAAGAGCAAAGCAGGACCCAGATGGCCAGAGTAGTAGCAGAAAAGCCACTGGAATCAGAGCCAGGGACTTGGCTTAAGGTCCTGGTTCTGAGGCTAATTAGATCTTTGGGCAATGTTACTGGCTTCACCTTTCTCATCTATAAAATGAAGGGACTAGACTGTAATCTCTGAGAGTCTCTTCAGTTCAAAGGGAAACTTGGTCATTCCTACAAGAACTTAGATTCTTCTGAAAACCTTCCCTTGAGACCTGGCCAGGTTATTACTTTTATGAAGCTAAACTTTACATTCTCCGTATCTGTGAAATGGGTGCAAAAACCCCTACCTATCTCACAGTGTTGCTGTCATGGAAACTAAAGCAATGTAGGTCAAAGAGCTCTCTACATGCCAAAAGAGCTGAACACTGTAAAATCTTTATTTCATTCCCTCAAAGAGGTAGATGAGTGATAGAATTAAAGTGTTAGCCTTCCCAAAGTTATGTATGTCTTTAGAAAAGATCAAAGGCTCTTAGTTAAAGGAATGAGACTCTAACAGGAGAATTCTAAGCACCAACTAGGTTTGGGTGGAAAAACTTTACCTGCATTCTTAAAAGCTGAATTCTTAAAAGCTCTGCAAATATTCCTTATTGTTTTTAAATACGGCTGTTTAATCAAACCCCAAGGAGACTTTTCTGGTGGAACTCAGACTTGCCCAAGCTACAAAGAGTATCTAAGTGGGGAGAAGAGAGGGTCAGTAAGCAAATGTTCTGTTAATGAATAAAGATCCCACTGAAAACTCTCATGTTGTTTTAGACCCACCAGCAGAAGCACAAAGCTAGCTTAATAAACCATGGGATGTGAAAAATTCACTGTGATGGGGCATACCAGAGAAGTCCCCTGCTAAAGGGGGCATGTGGGAAGTTCGCAGTCCACCCACGGCCCTGTCTCGAAACCAGACAGATGAAGCTGTCTGCTAGAAAATCGAGATTCCCTTTCACTTTTCCACAATTGAAAAGTTGTTTGTGGGAGGCCCCCAGAATCATTTATAACTGAAAGAACAAGAGAAGCCACCTTCAAATTCCAGTTTCAATAGGCCTGAAATCCTTCTGGAAACCTAAAGCGACTGCACCATTTGGTATCCCCAGAGAACGTGAGCAACAGATAAAACTCATCCAACCCAGTGGAAAGAAGGGTCACTGTAGAGCTTGGACTAACCTCTTAGTAACATTCAGTCACTGCCACAACCTTCCCTTTTCCGTCATTTCCATGTACCGTAGAACTTGAATTCATAATCCATATCCCTGTTTTAAATCCCCACCTCTAAGGGAGACTGTAAGAAATACTGACCTGTTTGTGTCAAAAACCTTCCAAACGATTACAGGGAAAGCACTGAGGGAGAGTTCTTTCCCCCACAATCAGGAAGCTGCATACCTGGTTTATAGGAGTTGCTAGTTCTCATGACCTCCTAATCCCCAGGGAACAGTCTAAGGGCACAGCTACTCCTACCAGGGTAAGCCCCCATTTCAGTCGGACCTCCTCACACAACTTTACTCCTAATTTCTGCAAAATCTCGGTGGTAACTGAAGCCCAGCAAGTACTCATAGGTATACAAACAAAAGCTTGCTACAACCACTATGTGTGGGAAACTGAGGAATACCCAGGCAGTCTACTCTGAGCAGCAGACAGAAATACAAAGACATATAATGTGACACGGTTTCCTGATATTCAGAATACCAAACTTCCATGATACATCAAAGAATCAGACCTAATTCTGCCCTTATTATCTTGGGTACGTCATGATTAATGTTGCAGAAACATTTTTAAGCCACTGTCTATCAGCAATTTGATGAAACAAAAATCTAACGTCTCACAAGTAATGTTGAAAGCACCATGATTTGAAAGAAACTACTATTAGTAAACTAAACTGCACTCTAAATAAAGAAAATTACTGCTGTTAAGACATACTGTTCTGAGAATTATCAGGAAGAGTACCAAAATGCTAACACTGCTGTATATAAGAAATTATTCAAGTATGCATTTGAGCAATTCTGCATTTTAATTTAACCCTTTGAAACATTAATCAAACCGTGGCTAATTATAGGAATTAAGGAATTAAACGATGGAATCTTCTAAAAGATATTATTTAAAAGGCAGTTTATACAATTACTTGTATAGATGTTTGCTTTAAAGAGGAAAACAGTTCTACTGTAATGAAAAGGGTCTTAGAAAATTAAATTAACAAGGGGGGACCAGGCTGATATGAAACTAAATTAGCATCAAATGCAAATTACAGGGTACTTAATGGTAGAAACAGGTGCAGAGAAGAACCCTAAATGAGATAAATGAATAAAACATCCCTCTCCACAAATGTGGAAGCTGACACAAAGTCAATGATATGAATAATTCAGCAGCCTCCACACTGCTGTTGAGGTCAGCCTGCCTTGACCTTTGAAACAGGAAGTAAAATTCGGTTCAAATTTGAGTGACTGGAAATATAACAGTTATTTGTTTTTTATATTAAAAAACCCACAGAATTTTCCTTAAATACAGATATAGCAAATATACAATAGAATTACAGTTTGAACTAAAGAGACATTACATAATCAAAGTACTTGGTAAACAAATAAACAAAAAATCGTTAGATAGGATTTTACCCAAACCGTGTTTCAATACAGAAATTCTAAAAATAAAACAAGTAAAAGCATATTTACCGTGGCTTAGCTTACTGATCACACTCCCTGTGAGAATAAATATCTAAATATTTCCCATTTCTCCAAACAATTTTGCTGTGTTGATGTCAATGTAAGAAATATTTTTAATTAGCCAGGTATTTTTATTAATAATACAAAATAATCTCTCACATTTGTAAGACAAAATTTTGTTAAAGTAGATTTTTAAAAATCTTTACGAAGCTGCTCTTTTTTTTTAATCCTTCAAACCCTGATTTAAGAAATGTTGCAGCCCTCAAATTAGTTTATCTTATAAAAATGCAACCCCAGTCTAAAAACAAATCATTCTCATAAGTGGATATCTACTGTGATTTTATGTCTTTCATGCTTTTCTCGTTCTTTGCATGCTTCAAAAGTGTTTTGTACAGTCAACTAGTGAAAGTACTTTCCTCATTTCAAATTGAATTTGGTGCTGCTAGAGATTAACATGGTATGACAACAAACCAATTTCTACAAGCTAGAAAGACAGCAAAATATATATGGTATATCACCCTCATTCTTATTTTACAGGATGGCATAAAAGATGTTTGATAATAGCGGTTATCTCTGCCCTCCAATTGGTTCTATTAATGGGACCCACAACTTGGCTATCTACCTTTCATCTATCTACTGTGCTTGTCAGATAAAAGATTATGTTGAAAGATGAGCTTAATTTTATTTTCTAGATTTAGAGAGGGTTAGAGCTACACACACACACACACACACACACACACACCAGCCATCTATGATAGCTCAGTGGTAAACTCGATCTACAATATAATTACCATAGGAAGAAGTTTGAGATATGCTTTTTCTAATTCCAAGTGTTCAGCAGAGGCAAAATTAAAGATGCAGGGTGTGTTGTTTTTTTTAATTATTATTATTATTATCATATCGGCAAAATCACTCCTCACTTGACATTTAATAAAGGGTGATAGACCAAACATTGCTGATTTGGGGCTTGGCGTAATGACCGACCTGAGTGAAGGTTTGTGTACAAAGTGGCTCCCCATTAAATAAGGGCTCTGTGGAACCAGCTGGTTCTCATTTTGAAACAACCGGTTTCTCTATCCCCGAGTGCTAAAGAAAATAATCCCTGCAATCTATGACTACACACTTTCACGGAGGCAGCAATGAGAATTTGATTGTGGAGATAATTAAAGTCATTCCTGGAACTTCCATGAAAAAAAAAAGTGGGGGGGGGCCGAGGTGGGTCGAAAGAAAGAATAGTCAATGATAGTGTTTAAAATTAAACTATGACAAATCATTCGGAGTGGGGAAGAGAGAGAAGGAACCCCCACCCTTCACAGAATTCACTTGAATTGGCTCTATTTTCTTCTCCACTGGGCTGCTCCAAGGCGAGGCCCGAGATGCCATTAGTCAGGGCCACAGCCCCCAGTGTCCGGCTTGGATACAAGAATCGAAAACACACCCCAAGAAACTCCCTATCACTGATGACACATCATGATGAGATTTTTTTTTAAGTTTCAACCCTAAATAAGATAGCCAGAGAGGAATCCATCTGGATTTTTCAAAAGTCACCCAGATTGATCTGAGATTGTTTCGACATTAAAAAAGAAGAACAAGAAGAAATCAGACATTTCAAGGCATTCCTCTCAATCTCGAGGAGAGCTTGTTTTTTGTTTTCATTTTGTTCTGTTTAATGCTATGCCGTTCAAGAAGAGCCCATGCTCACATAGCCTGAATGACATCCAGCTGAACCCACAGTCCCTGCATGCCTGCAGATATCATGGGCTTTGGGGGGAAAACTAAAATACGAGTAATCTGTCTGCACTATCTGCCTCTACTAGGAAGGAGAGATGGGCTCAATGAGGATGACTGGGGGTCTCTCAATTAACCTGATTAATTCAGCACAGTGCTCTCATGAATGGTACCGTATCTTGAAAATAGGGGAGAACTTCCTTTCTCCAGTAGATGCAGGAGCCCCCTAAAGCCACAACGATGCAGCCTATCAAATGTGAGTGGCCTCTGCTTCTCTTCCCTCTTCCCAGCTAGCAGGTCAGAGAGACCAGCAGACGTGCTGCCTGATTGGATTTTGTGTCCTAAGGACAGGAGGCAAGCTCCCGTCTGCCCAGGTGGCCTTGGAGAAGGCTGGGAAAAGGGATGCCCTGTGGGCAACTTCAAGCCCCTTCTTTCAGAGTCAACCAGGCACATGATGGGATTGAGGTGGGGGACAAGGGGGTTGGGGGAGGGAGAGAGGGGAAGGGGGGGAGGGGAGAGAATTCATTAACCCTTCAGTCACTGGACTAACATGTCAATTATACCTGCCTGAAAAAAAAAACGGTGAATTCTTAAGTCTTCTAACATTATATAAAACAAAGATACTGCTGAAACATGTTACCCTAATGCTGATTTCACATTTGATATAATAATGGGAACAACAAAAGTTGACATACAAAAATAAAGCTTTCCCCCCAAACTCTCTGAAATCCCCTTGTTTGCAAAAGATGCTCCGTGTGTGTGTTTTAAATGCACGTTATCATGTGTAACAGACATAGTAGTTAACAGAATATATTCTTGAAAATGTGCTTTGTGAGAATGTCAACAGCAGGGTTTTTCACTTACATGTCTGCTCTGTGATTTACTTCATCAATTAAATAGTTAGGCAATGAGGGGATTTGCATGGTAATCGTGTGAAGATTAACATTTTTAAGTGTAACAAATTTAATATTTTATCTTACATTTTCTGTTTCTCATCATTCTTTCATGGCAGTGCATTTTCACTTTATTGTGTAGTTATAACAAGCCTGTCTTTATGCAGAGAGATGAGACCACCAGCTTCAACAACTGCCTTTCTAGCTCCTTTCATCCTTTTCTTCACTTCATAAAAACATACCCCAAGCACTTAGTGCACAGCAGTGAGGCACTGAGCTGAGTGCTGGGGATACAGCAGAGCAACACATGGGTATCACTGCCCTCTGGGGCTTACAGTCTACCTCCTAAAGAGTTCACCTGCCTCAGCAATACCAGAGGGAACTAAAATTAGAATTTCATAACTGGAAAAAATCTTAGAGATCTCTTCATTCCAGCCCTTATTTTAAAAATAACATTCATCCTCTATTGAATATGATTTATGTGCCAGGTATTGTGCTAAGTACTCTCCACGTATTATCTACTTAGTCCTCACCACAACCCTATAAAGAAGAAACTAGTGGGTCCCCTTATTCCGGTCTTACGGATGAAGAAACCGAGGCTTAGGAAAGTTAAATGATCTGCCGGCAGCCCCAAGGTTAACACTGGCAGGGCTGAGATTTGATCCAAGGTGGTCTGACACCACAACCAATGTGTAGACTGTTTTGGAGATGGCAACAAAGCCCCAAGTTCAACAGCACTGAGTAAAAGGTAAAAGGCAACTTCCACCCAGGGATATTTTTTCTCTGCATCATAATCCTCATCTAAAATAGCAGTCTTCTATTTAAAAAAAAAAATCAATAAATTCTTTGTTTACACTTCACATTCCAAATCACTGGAATTTTTTTTTCCCAACTCTGAGGTGCTGAGAGCTCCATGAGAGCAGGAACAACATGTGTCTTCTCCGTAGAGCCCCAACCCTGAAAAGGAGTGACTGGCGGAGAGTAGAGGCTCAATAAATATTTGTGGAAAGAAAAAAAATGAATGAGTCCTCATCCAAGGGGACTTAGTTACCACGATAAGCTTCAGTAAGGTAATTCTGCTTGTAAGAAAGTCCCATGGTGGGGTGCCTGTCTGGCTCAGTCGGAAGACCATGTGACTCTTGATTAGAGGGTAGCCTTTGAGCCCCATTTGGGTGTAGAGATTACTTAAACAAATAAAAATTTTGAAAAGTCTCATGGCAATCATCACAGTAAGAATAACAATCCACACAGAATATATTATGTTCAAATTTCAAGAGCTACCTGACTTCAAAGCACCTAATATGTGCCAAGCCCTGTGCTAGATATTTTAACCCTCACAAGTCTTCAAACTTGAAATGACTTTTCCCATTTTAAAGGTGGGAAAACTGAACCCCCTGAGGCTCAAGTATCGGTAAGTAGCAGTGAGGGGATCTGAGCCTCAGCTAATCTAAATCTATGTCTTTTCCATCATACTCTGCCTTGTCCCAGATTTCTCTTGGATGAGTGTCTGTTTGTTCTCAATAAAAGACGCAATGGTTTACTCATCAAAATAGATGAGGGCATGAGAACTCAAATATTGGCCCAGCAACAGATTCAACAATTTATATGTCATATTATTATTATTTTAATCCCAAAAGCTAACTGCCAGATCTACTAAGAAATATTGTTTAGATACAAAGGTTTAAATTAATACATAGGAAAGATAAATTGTGGATACCAAGAAACATAAGTGAGACTACATGAAATACTGAAAACAGTTTTGTTTTGTTTTGTTTTGTTTTTTTACCGGGCAATTGAGGAGGGGGAAAAAATCAAGCTGAGAGCTAAGAGATGGGATTCTAATCACTTGCTTTCTCACTAATTTCCTTAAGCTATGCGCCTCAGATTACCCACTGTAAAATGGAGTTAATGGGTACCCTCACATTTGTATGAAAAGAATTCTCTGAAATATTATACCATAAAGATCTCTGAAACTTTCAAGTACCATTCAAACATAGTGACTATAACTCATAATGGTCAAAGATGTTATTCGTATTGTGTTAAGGTGCTCATAGGCCAGGATTCAGATGCAGGTCTTTCAGAGAATATATGAATATCCAGAATTAGACACCCCCACTCCTACAGCCACAGAAAGAAGGACTCTGTTTTTTAAAGATATTTTGAGATGTACAGCATTCATCTGAGATTGCCATCTGGCTTTAAGAAAACACCAAGATTGTATAGCGAATCATGGGTTTTCAATACTGCTTATAATAGTGTCAAAGATAACCAACTATCTTTTCTAAAGAACTTTCTAATAAATAGCAAAAAGATTTCTCATTTTACACATCTTTGATTTTGTCTTTGTAGAGAGAGAGAGAGAGAGAGAGGGAGAGAGGGAAAGTAGGTGTGAGAGTAACTAAACCTGATGCAGGGCCAAAGTTCTTCAAACTTACTTTCCATTCTGTTAGGAAACATCAACCCATATTGCAGTCAAGACACTAAAAATGGTGTTTTAAGACATTACTAACAGATCAGAATACTAATAAAAGAGAAGCATGTTAAAAATAGAAAATTATTGTTCTATTGAACAATAATAAATAAATTGCAAATAGCATGATTGCCTGATATTCAGATAAAGTGGGGGTGGGAGGAAAGCATTAGTCAAATCATGGTTGCTCTGGAAAGATGGAGGAGAAAACAACATCCGACCATCAAAAAAGTTGTCAGCCTGAGTGGAGAGCACTGTCCCGTTCAGGCAGCATATTCAGGACACTAGCAGGGACAGAGACCATAAGAAAACGAAGCAGGTAATGCCATGGAGCAAAACATCCCAACATTTCCCTTTGCTAATTTCCAATTCATTGATTAAGAAAGACAAGAAAAAGTTCTTTGAATCCTGAAATGCCAGGTCATGAGTGTTCACACCCTGTAGCAGGGCTCTTCTGATCTACTCACCCACCTCCCCACACACATAGTATCAATATTTGGTCAGTAGAGCAGCAAATGAGCAAGAAGCATTTTTTTTTAACCACTACAAACTTTACATGAACCAAAATCTGAGAAAACTCTACACGGGATGTACAGTGACCACGTCCCGGTGAAAAATGCAATGTGCAATTTGATTATTATTTTCTCTTCTTTCCCTGCCCTGGCACTGAAAGTGTTAAAGAAAACAATAAAAGAACAAGTAAGTGTACAGGGTAGGATTTACTGGCATTTACTTTTAATCTATGGTCCTTCACTCTGTAGCTTATCGGGCCTCTGTCAGTCCTTTTTCCTCCTTTATACTTCATGAGGAGCCCCCCATGCTGCTACTGAGAGACAGAGCCCAAGTGTCTATAAGCTTTTTGTCAGGTAAAAAGAGAAGAAAAAGGAAAGGAACAAGAGGAAAAGCAAAGCTAAGAGGCATCTATTAGATGTCACTAGGCTTTTGTATTCATGTCAATGATTCAGGATTAGAGTATTTGAAATAATCTTATTGAGAGGAATCAAAAGGCCCACCGAGTGAGAGGCTGCTCTGTAGCATATGGCAAAGGCACGAACAATATCTTATTAAAGATGTGTTGGCTAACACTATTACTTTATATTATATTACAAAACTATTGTGCCTCAAACAGTTAGCAGGATGGTATAGTTACCGAGTGCCATTTTGGAGGTTATTGTGTGGGATCAAGCTATATAATTTGCCAGCTTGTCTAGTTAAGTCTTTCCAAAGTAGGGTTCTCAGGCAAGTTTGGAACTGAAACGAAGCACTTCACCTTCAAAAATAAAAATCCCCAAAGCACAGCAAAGACCACTCTGTTCCCACTGAAAGTGGAGTATATATTGCACGGATGAAACGCCAGTGGCATTCTTTTCCCCAGAATCAGGTTCATTAAGTTTGCATCATTTACCATATGTGACCCCCACCCCCCCATTGAAAATATGCAGGGTTTTTTTTTTTTTGGCTTGATTCCCCTCCCCATGAAGAACACACACACACACACACACACACACACACACACACTCAGCTTCACACTTTAGCAGGATTAAGGCAATTAAAATTCTATTACAATAAGTACTGTAACGTTAAAACCTTCATTTGCTTCTGGACAAAGGCTTGTAACTGGAGAGTTTTCAAGGGAGATTTATCTTCATCTACCCACACCTTTAAAGGCAGTAAGCAACCAAAAACAAACCTGTACTGTTCACCATATTTCATTGATTGCAATTGGAGTATTTAGGTCACTTTTATATTGTCCAGGACAGGATATAGTTACATGGTTTATAAAAGGAAGGATGGGACAGGGGATAGGAGAGAATGAAAAATTAGTAGTCTATTTCAGCTAATGCCCCATGCAAATTAAAATGACTAAAATACCATCTCTTTATATGAAGGAAACTCTAAATGGAGTTTTTAAAATCTGGTCAATTTTTGTTAGAGAGTTTGGTCAGGTGCTGGCAGTAGGGAGGAGAGAGGGGAATTTATCAATGGAGAGTTTGCACTTGGGGAGGGATGGGTTTTTTTCCCATTCTAAGTAACTTCTTTTAGAAAAGCAAAAGCATATTTAATATAGTGATATATTCTCATCACAAACTGACTACACAAAGTTGCTAGATGACACACAGGGGAGTTTGTACTGCATTTCTGTATTTTTCCAAAACTGTTACAAAAGCAAAGTTATGATGACATGGGATAAAAACCCACACCACGAGCAGACACCCAGGCCAGTCACACATACACTGCTGATTCTCTGAAGCTTCGTTAAATACATTTCTTGGAAGTTGCTGCCATTATTTCCTTTACAGGAAAACCACTGTTGTTCATTATACAGTGTCTGCAGTAGTATTATACCATGTAAAAGTACTTTGCATTATGATATATTGTCAGCATATTTGAAATGCATTTTAATGTATCCTGGCTGTGTATTTGGGAATAGCTGATAGCAAATGGAATACAGACTGCTATTAGCTTATTGTATTCGTTATTTTCTTATCATGGTAGTAAACTGCACACAAATGTACAGGGCTCATCTCATATTCAGAATGGTATTATCTGATATGTGATAAAATTTAGAATGATACTCTCTCACATAAGCCTCATCGCTAATAATCACATAGGAATTCCCACTGAGAAAACAAATGTTTAAATACACTAGGGTTAATAAACAACCATAAATTCATGCTCAATGTCGACACTGGCTTTTCACTTTTGGAAAAATGCAAACCTCTCAATCCAACCGAGAAGACAGCAATTATCCTGCCTGAGGCAATTTTAAGGGGTGAATTCCTCCTTCTTTTATTTTTACCGAGCAATCAAGGTTAGGAAATCAGATGGTATAAAGGCTTATCAGAACTCCAAGAAATGCATTTGCACCCTGGTTGTTCACACTCCAGACAGCAGTTTGTGTACCTTACAGTGTGATTATGTTTAGTGGTTGGCCCTTCTAAACACTGGGTAGAGACCAAAATAATAAGAGTTGAAAGATCAATGAAATGAAACTGACAAAAAAAGCCTCATTTGCAACTTTAATAAAAGTATATGCTATGTTCATATAGTTGAAGACTTTATTATATGCCCCACCCTATTCTATGGTAATTCTAAAGTTTTACCATTGTCTTCCTATTATACAGATGAACATCTATCTTATATAAATACATTGGGCCAATTTAATCAGGATATTAGATGTTGATAAGACAACACTGGACTTTTCTAAAAAGTTCAGTCACAGAATCGCAGCATTTGTGCCTTTTAGTTGAGAATGGATCTTAAATAAATTTTTTTCTCTGAAAAACCCTTAATGATTAAGCTGTTCATATGATGTATGTCATGTCAATTTAACAGGTAAAATAAGCATTCTATTATTTTTACTCCTGAATATTCTCTTTCAGACAATAATCATAACACAAACCCAACTTGTGTTACCTAAGTGAAAGTGATCTAGATGTGGAAAATCTTTAGACATCCTGGAAAAGACAGATGCAGGCTTTTATTGCTTTTTGGGACATCCTCGGGTAAGTGTGGCCTGAAGAGCAGTAATTCTAAACAAGCTAGGTTTCTCATGTTATAAAATTCATGTATTTTTTAAAATGTTGCATCACAAGGCTTACATCTCAAACACAGATACAGGGATCTCATAAATGGAAAAGAAAGACAAATCTGTTAAAGTTATAGTAAGCAAATGCAAAATTTTTAGAGTTGTATTAGTCAACAGGCTTTAAAAACCCATGTTTTTAATACTGGCTGTGAAGAACTCAGAACTTGCAGGTTACTCAAGCCACATTATATCTCAGAAGGACTATGTCTAAATTCACAGGAGACAGGAAAACATAATTTGAGGGAGGATGTCACCCTTTATTATTTCTATTTATTAAAAGAGAAAATTCCACTTGTTAACTGCTCAGGATCCACAGCACAAGGACACGAAGAATTGAGGACTTCTTTTCTCCCTTTACTTAGTCTATTTCATCAATCACACTGATCCTAAATTGAAAAACCAAACAAACAAATATTGAGCTGTACCCTACCCTGCCCTACCGGAAATGAGCAAAACAAATCTGGCCGGAAACTTCGGGGCTCTGTGTGAAAGGAATCCTATAGTATAATTTGGAGAAAGAAATGTTTTTGTAATACCATCTGTATCCATCCATGTCATTGCTCAAAGATACTTTAGCGAGTCAAGGATAGGAAAATAAAGAGTTTTGTGAAGCAAATCAAGAATGGCTGGTAATTCTAAGTAGATACGGAATAACAGTCTGCATACTTCAGATATTCAGTCCAAGTATTTATAAAAAAGTTTCCACATAGAAAATGGAAGATTTTTTTTTAGATTCAGAAAAACTGGGTTCCCAATTCAGACTACCCTGTGTGACTTTTGTCATTATCATCTTTTCTGATTCTTACAAAGTAAACCTAATTAAGAACCTCCCTCATTAGTCTTCCAGAAAAATTAGCACAGCTTATGCTAATTACTCCTGCAAAATTTAATAAACTCGTTGAAATGGGAATAGTCTAATGAGGTTTTATTTATTGAACTAAGATAACTCCAAGGAAAAAGGTTAGGACACAAGGATATGCAATGTGGTAATAAAACTACAATTTATTCAATTTCTAAACACGAATTTTATTGCAAACCTTTTAAATTCAAATATGAGTTACTGTGCGAATATGTTAAATCAATCTCCACCTTAATTTAATAACAGCAAGTCAGTTTTTACTTTTTACTTTAACAATAATTACCACACATAGCCGTTTACCTCAATGATAATGAAATTTGCTGTTATTAGTTCCTGGTCATCAGTTATTAAACATAATGCATTTGACTTTTTCCATGTCTACACAGCCTGAATATCTGGATCATTGGGCACAGCCTGGTCTTTATAATTCTTAATCAAGCCACTTGGCATCGGGCAGGAATACAACCTAGCAGTCAACTTTACATGCATACCTTCTACATTTACAGAAATTGTCCTCTCAACTTTTCTGAAATGACTTGACAAATTTTCACAAATGTAGAAAGAATTTGGGTCATATTTTTCTTACTTGGTTGCATGCTATGATAAAAGAAGGAAGTAGAAACCCATTTTCTAAATCGATATGCAACTGCTGATTTTGTTAATTCCACTTTTCTGATGAAATATGCCAAGCTGATGTCCCCAAGTCACTAGCAGCGAATAATACAGCCAAAATTTAACACAGAAATAGCTTACCCTGCACCACTACCGTATGACCAGAAAACCTCTTCTATCTATCCTATAAATAGTTTTCCTGAATAACCACTGCTAAAAGTCTTTTGACTGATAAAAATAGCAGTGTTCTTCCAAAATCCGAAGGACAAGCAAAGGGAGCTAAAAATTATTGGTGCCCAAAAGGTGACTTCGTGTTAAAACTATGCTAAATCCTAACACAGTGATTGCCTGTATCTTCAGCTCTATAATTACACATTGTATGCATCTTGTAAAAACAGTTACCGTTGCTACTGAATGCAGGCGCCATAACCTATTTTTGCAAAATATGCAGGGATTCACATCCATAAATCTGAAAGCAAATCAAACCCTAAGCACGTAACGCAGATATTATGCAATCGGTAATATAGAATCAAATTGGAAACTATGAAATTCAAACACGGTTGCCGTCATTTTTTTTTCCTTTGCAGCAATATCATGGAATTGAAAAATCTTTTCTATTTTGCCCTTCCTTGTGTAAGTTCTTTTCTTGTTATTTTCTTCTCTCGTTGTTAAAAATGAAAGTTTCGCCTATCAGCATAGACAGGACTGGAGCTTTTAAAACCTTTGGCAGACTCAAGGACAAATAAATTCTGAAAACTCAGATGCAAATAAAAATAGCTAAATGGGGTTTTGCATATCAGCTGGCATCACTGCTTGAAAAGACAGTTCATGGGAGACAGTGGCAATCGCCAGCAAATAAACATATGTTGAGATTTCTGCAGATACACTGGGTTTCAGCCGTTTTTAAAATACTCCTCTCTTAAGGGACCAACGTTGGTTACACACTGTTTTCTACTTTGTCAAACCAAAAAGAAAAAAAAATGAAAAGGATAAATGTCATGAGCAATATCTCTAAAGCCACCAACAGTATAAAGTGCATACTTATTTTGCCTAAATTGTTTGAACTACCCCAGCCAAGAAAAGGTTTTAAGTACCCTACTGGGACAGATGCAAGGCGGCAACAATAGAAGCCACACTAATGCAATCCAGGTAACACAATCCTGTTTCAAAAACACGGGGCCGGGCTAATTACAGCGCTGCTGAGTCAAGTTTCTTATGCCATCGCAACCCGCAAGAACAGGTCAAAATCAAATGTTATTCAAACCACAGTCATATCAACCTTCTATATCAGAGTCACGGCTTAAAACCAAATGAAAAACTTAAAAGCTTAACCCATTCACAAGCAAAAAAAAAAAAAAAAATGTTTTCATTGCGGGTGGCAAGGTACGGTTCTTGCCATCATCTAAACCAAAAGGAACTGTGCGGCAGAACAAAATGCTTACAGTTTCCAAGTTTTGGGGAATATTTGGGCTGGTCCTTTGATCACAACACTTTCTTTTTAACAGAAGCATAAGAAAAACTTGCTCAAAATAACAAATGGTTTTTTGAAGAGATGTATTTAAATAAAACAAAACAGCATAAAGGTTATATTTATTTTTGACCTTTTTCATTTGAAGATTTATCTTCCACTGCAGGAGAAGGAATCACATGACTGGCATGTCTGCTCTCGCAGATAAACATGCTACTCTAACACCACGGGCACCACGCGCAACTCACTGCATAGTGAACATTCACACGTGTTCGCTTTGAATCAAGTGTATTACTACTCAGTTATCAAGCAAAGGTGTATGCTTTGGGTGAATATTAGAGATATACTTAGTTAAGATGTCTAATTGAAATGTAAGCTTTAGAAAGCTACTTGGCAATCAAAATTGGGTTGAAGCTTGTGGAACCACATAAGTCAAAATCAATAAATCAATGTTTTGACATAAATTACGATGAAGCAGTTTTTCAGTTAACTGAAAAACAAGAAAGTAAGCCCCCAAAAGGTAAAGAATTGGAAACACAGATGGATAGGGTTGTTTGTTTTTAATCAGTATTTCCAAACCCAAAAAGGAACTTTTGGTCAGCTGTTCATTTCCTCAATGAGGGATCCGTCAGTCTAATTTGCAAGACTCTTTTCCAGCTACTGGAGGATGCTAGCTAGCTCTTTTCCTCACTGACAACTGACAGTATCTATAAACCTTCCAGGCCATTTAACTCTCAATGAGTAATGCTATGTAACAAATGGTTTCTCATACATTGAAACATGGTTTCTCATGTTTCTATACAATGAATTTCAATAATTAAAATGTAAAATGAATATTTGGAATGCGACTTTGCATAATATGTGCACACACTGACTCCAAACTGCACCAAACAACTAAAACAAATTTATTGTTCTATAGTGATTTACTTGGTCATGTCAGATTAGTAATATGGATCTGTTGAAAAACACAATAATTAAGACAAGCAGGATAAATTAATCAACTTATAATACAGTATGAGCTACCATCAAATGCGGGAGATAACGGTAGAAAGTCTTGGTTCACAGATCTCTTTAAAACTGCTTTTATGCATAAATAAAACCTTAAAATGTAGATGGATTATGTCCAACAGAACTACTGTAGCTAAAAGTGATAATGATTCAAACATTTTTCAAATAAAAGTTAAATATTTATAAGCACCCAACCACATTTCATAAATCACAAACTATTATTATTTTATTTCTGAAGCTTCCTGGCACAGCATGAGGATTGAGCCACAGAAAGTCAGGAAAGAAAGAAATATTCCTTTAAGAGCATGAATCATACACAAAACCGAAGCAATCCAAGAAAACGGGCCTCCAAAGAACATTCCATATGGTTTTCCCAGGAATCGCAAGAGCTCGGCGCAGCTTAGTCATGACCAACAGGCAAATTTCGGCCACATGCATTCCTACCCCTTGCCCATGAGCGACACAAGGCAGGTGTTTCATTATAATGAGGAATAAGAATCCAGTGAAAGTAGAGTGGTCCCTACCTGTCAATTATCACTGGATCTGAGGGAGTCTCATTTCGGTTGCCACAGCTTTTCTTGTCACAACAGCGGCTATGGAGCAAAAACGAAAGGATTTAGTACAACCATTACAATGTAAAATCATCATTTAGGCAGACAGAAGGTTCAAATTGCTGGGTTGCAAATGCTAGAATTACCACAAAGCCATACCTGGCAATCAACGGATCCCTGGGACAGAAAATTCTATGTGGGTCACCTATGGGTTAATGGCCAGGCTTAACCTCTCCCTGAACAAAGAAGGAGGGAGGAAGAGGGACTCTGCTGGAGCCACAACTGACAGCCCTAAGATGGGGTCTCCCCATCACTGCCCGCAGTATTGAAGAGTTCACTGTGAAATGCATTATTATTACATCTACCCAATGAGAATATTCAGGGTTGTGGGTGGCTCAAACGTTCTTCCCTCAAGATCACACTAATTGTGTGGAACGCGTCAATAATGAGGTATGAGTGATTTCTCCCCCTCCAGTCATTTTGTATTAAATGGATTCCTTTTTCTTTTCCTTTCTCTTTCAGGAGAGACGTTTCCTTCAACCCCAGCCTGCCCAAAATCCTAAAGCTCTAACTGTTTGCTTTTGAACCATCTTCATGAGAATAAAAGTACAACATAGTAACGAAGACAAAGAAAAGGCAAGGTAAAAGAAAGTGGAGATCCACACGTTCTCTGGCTTCTGTGTCCTGTGCTGGCCACCATTTACGTTTTCTGGAAGCATTATGGACAGTTGATCCAAAGGCTACCACAGCCCTGACAATGGACACTCTTAATTAGGTTAGGAAAAAAGCAGCCATAGGCAAGAAAAGCACCCACTATCAAAATCCCACCCCAGCTGTGATGATAAGGCTGTCAGTTTTTGTAAAACTGGGATGCTTGTAAGGGGTGAAAAATTAAGGTTTTTGAAAATTACCCACAGTCAATGGAAAACTGTCCATCTGAGCCTTGTTCGCAAATAAAATATGTGTGCTCTGGTCATTCCACACCCAGGGGCACACTATAAAAGCACATGTTTGATCAGTCAAGGAGGCAAGGAAGTTATCCAGGTGTTATACACTACCATGCACCACAAATAAAATATGCACTTTTCTCCCTTCTTACACAGACACGGATGCACGCACGGAAACACACAGACACACACAGACACACACACACACACACAAACACACACACACACACACACACACACACACACACACACACACACTTTACTTAGTGAATCACAGAGCCTAAATTTAGAGAGCTGCTGGAGACAACCAAACATTGAACTTCATTTTCAGGACCCAGAAATATACTTTTGGATAGAGAGTCTTTCACCAAAGTTGGTTGGGTAGTCTTTCCTGGCTGTAACTCTATCTCTGAGAAAAGAATCAGCTTCCAAATTTGGTGTTAATTCTCTTTGTCTCTCATATCTTCAGAAAGTAATAGTAAGAACTGTATCTCCTTTGTCAAAGCCCCAGCTAAAAGTCACTCTGTCCACCTTATAGCCTTTCCTTTCCAGATTCAAAGGGAACTATTTCCCTTAGGCCTAAGTTCTGCTATGCCAGTACTATGGACATAGAAAGCCCAAATATCCCAATACCCAAGAAACAGATGAGAAAACAAGGGAATGAGAAGTACAGTGATTGGAATGCTTACCAAAAAGTAATAATAATTTAAAAACTAAACCCCATCATCCCTTAATTCTGATCCCCTACACCTTCATATCAAGGGCTTTCCAGAGGAGCATGTGGTTAAAAACACTGGCTCCAGAATCAGACAGAGCTACCTATGTGATCTTAAGCAAGGTACTCTCTCCCAGAGAGTCTTCGTTTTCTCATTTGTAAAATGGAACATCTGTGATCCCCACCTCAAGTGCCAAGGCACAGATTCAGGGCAATCAGGGTATAAAGCTGGGCTTTACAATGCCCTCCTAAGTGCTCAATGAAGGGTAATATCATTCTCACCTCCTGCTCCTTCCTTATCCAACCTCCTCTTTCTCCAAACCTGAGCAAAGTTTCTCTGTGCTCTGCAGAAGCAGCACATCTCCAACCTATTCACAGAACCCACATCCCCTTTACTCAGGGAGAAAACCAGTAGGTGGGAAGGCCTATCTCTCCTCATCATTTTCCTTTTTTTCAAAACAGTGAGAGGGCAATGTCAAGTCCCAATGGCTGAACCTTCATGCCAGGCCTGTCTAGACTAAACATGCTCCAGGGACACATCTACCTTGTATGATGACAATTTCAAAGTAGAACCTACATGTCTTGCTTGGTTCTCTCTCTCCTCACTGCCATACCTCTTCTCCACATCACTTTCATTTCTCACTTGGACTTCTGCAGTGGCCTCCCATCTAGCCTCACTGCCTCCACTCTTTACTGCCTAAAACAGCCAGAGTGATCTTTCAAAGTGTCAATGGGACTGTGTCACTTCACTGCCCAAGACCTTTTAATGGCTTCCCCCAGCACTTAGAATAGATCTATGGCATGACATGATGCCAGACCACCTCCCAACCTCCTGTCACTCTCCTCTGACTTGCCAAGCTCCAACTTCACTGGCCAATTTCAATCTCTCCAATATGCCTCACTCAGTCTGACCTCAGGTCCAGGCCTGGGCAGGTCTTCCCACCTGGTCTGTTCATCCTCCAACCCTCCCTAGTTAGCCAGTCTCTATTGCCTGTTGAGGCTCAGCCTCTACGCTCCTTCTCTGGAGAGGCTGGCCCTGACACCCTTCAGTTTTCTCCTGGTTCTTTCCTTTCAGGGCATTTAACACAATGCAAATAATATACTTATGTATAGATTTGTGTATTTTTTTTGTTACTATCTTTCTTCTTCCACCCCACTCCCCCACTAAGCCATATGCTTAATAAAGGAAGAAGCTGTCAATTTCATTTGCCTAATGAGTAGCTTAAGGCCTGAAATAGAAGGGAGAAGGTGAATATTGATTGGTTGATTGATTGATTGATCTAATGACTTCAAGAATGATGTAATGTACTGGGGGAAATACAATCCAAGAAAATAGGAAGGTGACAGATAGAGGAAGCCAAGCTGACCCTCAAAGCATGCACGGCAGATGGAAGGAAGACTGACTCCCATCCCACCCCATACACCAAACCACCTGCCCCCCAGCAAGAGCCACACTAGGTCTGAGACTTGTCCTTTGACTGAAGCACTGTCTTTCTTCATCCCCTTAAAATAAAAACGCCCTTGAGCACAGCCAGATGAATTGAAGCATGGCATAAATGAGAACCATTTCTCTCTGCTGTGCCCCAAGGGACCTAGGGGGAAAGGCAGATGTGAAGAACAGAAGTGTACAGGGAAAGATGGAACAGGAATAAAAGGGGCAATGAAGGAAAGAAGAGAAAACAAAATGAAGGGGCCAGAGGTCACTTAACACTTATTAAAAAAAACTTCATGCAAAGCATGAAGAATGTCCCCCAACAGGTTTCCTGTCTTTTGGGGGGGGGGGTCATGTCACTGCACCACACAGTCGTCACTCCCAAAGTTGGCATCTTGGGTCCTGCTCTGTACCTGGGGTGGTGACAAAATAGTGTCCATGGGATGAGCTCCGCTTTAAAAATATACTGGGGCGCCTGGGTGGCGCAGTCGGTTAAGCCTCCGACTTCAGCCAGGTCACGATCTCGCGGTCCGTGAGTTCGAGCCCCGCGTCGGGCTCTGGGCTGATGGCTCAGAGCCTGGAGCCTGTTTCCGATTCTGTGTCTCCCTCTCTCTCTCTGCCCCTCCCCCGTTCATGCTCTGTCTCTCTCTGTCCCAAAAATAAATAAAAAAAACGTTGAAAAAAAAAATATACAGATATGCACATATATGTGTGTATACATATATATGTATGCATCTCTGTGTGTATATATACACACGTACATATGGAATTATGTGCAGGATTAAAAAGGATGAAGGTGGGTTTTTACACACTCTCAAGGAAAGAAGTCTAAATCAAATTGTGAATCGAGAAAGCCAAGTTGCTGAATAGTATATATGGTATGGTCCTATTTCTAGGAGAAAAAATGAAGGGGTGAAAGGAGAAGGGGAGGGGAGGGGAAGAGTGAATGTGGCAAGGCCAGTTCACACCCTCGCTTCACTCAAATCTCTAGGCAAAGTCACTGCCTTAGAAACCCTTCCCTGGCTGACTGCTCCAGAGTGCTCCCTCATCCTGTCTCACTTTTCTCCCTAGCGCTCATCACGTTGTATTCCATATTTATTTGTCTGTTTCTTTACTGTCTGTCTTTCCATGAGAACAGGGGCTTAGACTGTTTTGTTCACCCCTATAACCCCAGCAACTAGAACAGAGCCCAGGGCACAGGAGGCCCTCAGGAAATATGTTTTGAATAAATGAAGAGAAACTTCTCAGAGAAGAAACCTATAGGGAGTAGGATAAGAAGCAGGAAGGGAGGGAGGGGATATATTTTGTTTCCACACTTCTGCAGTCTTCTATTTTGTATTGCAATATTACTTTCTATTAAAAAACCAGAAAAGTCAACCATAGGTTGGGGAACGAAGGTCTTCCTTTAGACTAAGATGACATCTATCCCCCTGCTGCTTCCTAGTTCTGAGCCCAGAGCCAAGCTGAGCAAAAACCAGTCCTTCTTCCCCACCACGGTCTTTCTGGCCCTTCTCTTTCATCTCTTGTCTAAACCTAGCTGCCCCCTCATTCCTTCTACCAAACTCAGAGAGATCAAGAAAGGGATGCACCGCCTCCACCCCACATAAGACAGGTATTAACCAAACAGGACAGGATAAAGGGAGAACAGATTCACTTGCGTTTAAGGCAGAAGAGCACTCAGGCTGAAACACCACACTACATGGAACAGCAGACGTGAAAGCACTTTAAGGGAAAAGTTACTGTGTTAATGACAGAAATCTCAGTGCAATTATGTCCTCATCACTGTGTGACAGATGGATCTTCATCCATTGAAAACAGTGTTTCTTAAGCTCTTACTGTGCCAACCACAGACCTGGCGTTTGACCCCTAAAGTGTGCATCCATCAGGGGACTTGAAGTTTCCTAATTAACTTTGTCACAGAGCAAGGAGCCTACTATTTCACATCCCTTCTCAACCTGCAACCCAAGTGGCAGGAGGGCAATGTGGTCTGTCACAGGAGTGGGTACCCAGCACCTGGTATCCTACAAACACTGTGGACTCAAAACAGCATCCCTTTCCCCAGCAGGATCATGCATCTCTCAGACAATTTTGCACAGCCAGAGAAAATCAAACGCATGAGTCTCTTCCTTAGCAGACTAACGCAGGCGGCATATCTCTAGTGACCTGACACACAGCTTCATAAATCAGGGCAAGCAACATTTACATGTTTCCCAGTCATGGGACCTGCAGATCCTCATCTTAGGGACATGAAATCTCTTCCTAGAAGTAGAACTCCTTCGACTGGAGAAAAGCACCACCTCAATCTCTAAGCTTTACAACAGAAAATAAGATTTTCTTTCCTGTTTTGCCCAGGTGGCTACAGAATGAGATACATGAATTATATGAATAGTCTGATTAATACCGATAAGGGTAAGTTCACTCTTTCCCTTAGTTTACAAACATTGTCAAGCCTTCCCACTCTCTTAAAAAAAAAATTCTCCTTTACTCTTGAGTTAGTTTCTTCACTGCCCACCTTTCTCCTTGCCAGGGTCGCCAACATTCCTTGTCACCTTAAATAAAATCTGGTTTCCAGGCCTCAGCACCTACTTGAATGTCTCCTCTCAAAGATCACCAATGGCTCTCTGGTGTTTTTCTTTCTTCAAGTCCATCAGGATCTCCCCAGCACTTATCCAAGATAGGGATCCATCTTGGGTGGGGAGGGAAACACCCTCCTTTTATTGCTATGGCCAGTATGCTCAAGGTTCTTTTTCCTAATTCTTGAATATACTCTCCCTCCTTGCTAAATATGACCACTCCCCAAGAATGTACCATGACCTCTACTCTTTCTATTCTCCCACTCCTTCCAATCCCATTAAGCCCATAACTTCAGCTCCCCCTTTGGGAAAAGACTTCCAAAGCTAGTTATCTTTTACCCTGACACTCTCCCAGCTCCAGGCTGCAGCCGACCCACCTGCAATCCTCTCCCCAGAGAAATCCTGCCAGACCACCAGCAAACGGACCCAGACACTTCTTCATATACCCTCTAAAACTCTTGTCCTATCTCACCCCCCCCCCATACCTACAGCTACTACCCACCTGCAGGTACATCCTCCCTTCTCAGAACAGCCACCATCTTTCGCTTCACCCCTCATCACAGACAACCCTGTCTACACTGCAGTGTGGCCTCCTGCTAATAGGTTGCATCTCCCAGGCTAACCTGTAAACCCTCTTATTGCAAGACCAGTCCTTTGGCCCTGCGTTCCACAGTGCTGTGCACATAGCAGATGTTAAAAGAATGAATGAAAACATCCTTAACCACCAAACCTCAAATGAACAAAGTATGTTAATGTTATAGTAGGCAACACTCTTCAGTGTTCTTTTCTCATCTTTCACTCTGAACAACTATGTACCAGGTACATAGCTAGACGCTGCAGATAACAGGGTCACTGTTATTACTACTTCTGCTTCTACTAATATTACTGCTAATACCTCTGCTATTCCTGTGTCAGGCACCATGGTAATTATTTACCGGGATTACAACATTTAATCCTAACAACCACCCTGGGAGAGAAGTAACAATTTCCCCCCATTTCACACATGGGACAACTAACAGAGAGGAAAGCTGAGTGACTTCTCTGCCTTCAAGGAGCTCTTAGCTCAGCAAAGGAGGACAGGTCCTGGGCACACGGTTACAATGTGCTGGGCACTATGAAGGAAAAGCATGGGATATAATAGGAATTCATAACAAGGGGACAAAACTCAGACCAAGGGCCAGAGATGCTTTCCTGAAGAAAACCGTGCTTAGGTAGAAATCCGAAGCACAAAATCAGAATAAGCCAGCAGAAGAGTAAGGAAGAACAGACTGTTTCAAGGGGCCAGGCTTGCCCTGGGACCTCATGGTCCCACAAGAGGTTGGGCACTGATAATGGAAAAAGAATGCTTTCCTAAACAGAACACCCATCCCCTGAAATCTTCCTGTGCACTGGAAGGAGAGAAAATCTGCCCTGGCCTGCCTGGGGCACTGGAAACTAGGACTCACCTACCAAGCACAGTTCCTATTTTCCATTTACATTTAAACACAGGATGTTGAGATGCACATATAATCAAATCCCTTATAGACTCCTGCTTTAAAAAATCCTGCAGGGGGCATATTTTTTAGAGAACTTAACCACTGAGTATTAGCAAAATATAATGATAATTGGTACGATAGATTCCAACTTACCAAAAATGCAGAAACTCTCCCAGAATACCACAAAAAGAATTCTATGCCATCAAGTCTAAGAGGTTTTGTCTCAAAGACAGGCAATAATTATGATCTAATGGCAGTAAGTTCTTTAGCCAGATCATGCAATGGGGTTACCCTCTCAACAGAATAAAATATATATTTTTTTAATTTGCAACCACCTGAGACAAAACTCCCTGGTGTTTTTCTTTTTTTTTTTTCTTTTTTTTTCTTTTTTCTTTGCCTGCAACAAAACAGAATCATCCAAGCCCTTTCTTGTCTATCTAAATTTTTGTGTCTTCTTTACCATAGCTCTAATGTACTATAAATAGACAGCTTTTGTGACATAAATGCAAAGTTTTATTGTGCTGTTAGCCTTGATAGAAAGCACTGCAGAAAGTTGTTTAGAAATTAAATATCTAAAACAAGCTATTTTAAAATCCAGGGCCCTCACTATTTCATGTCTGCAATGAAGAAATTTCATCTTGGGGAGAGCAAGCTGTCTTTCACACCATATGGCTAATGGTGGTGCATAGCAATTAGCCAGGCTGATTAATGGTGAACAGACTCTAATTTTATGCTTATAATTGAGCCTGCATTTGCACCCCTGGTGCAAATTCAGCACATCCCAACTTCCACTTACAACAGGCAAGAAATCAAGAGAAATAGGATGGTGTGGAAAGTGAGAATTTTTTTCCTAAAGCCCCCTAAAGAGCATCAGATTTGCAATTTAAAAGACTGTTAGCCACACAATAGATGACAGGTTTGTGTAATAGGGTCATGGAGGCCTGGTAAACAAACAGTACCCCTTACACATCTATAGGCAGCCAGGAAAACCGTAATCTGTAACATTAGCAGGATGACATTTTGAATATGGCTTTTCCCTCTTAGCCCTGCAGTACAAATATCATCATTTGCCTTCAGTGGCTTGAGAGTTTTATTTTTGCTATTTTTATGTTTCTGAAAAATAGAAAGAACATCAGCAGTAAAGCACGCCAACCAGCATAATAAAGTACTTTGGACCAATGAATTTTAAGAACAAGAAAAATATAAACTGCATTAATAGAGGGCAGGCTTATGTGTGAAAGGCATAATATATCTTTAAGTATTTTAAGAATAGAATTATTTCCAGCATAGTCCAAACATGTACAGATATGAGATGCAAATCCATGATATGTAGACATTAGTTGGCTTATTGTTGGAGATCCATCTTTCTGCCTGTCCCCTATTTGCTAGAATCACATGTAATAGAACATAGAAAATTCATTCTAATGACATGCTAATTGTGGGAAGCTAAAATAGAGATATGATCAGAAAAGTAGTAATACAAAGGAGATCACTTTTAATGCTTTTCAAAATGATTTTACTCATTTAATTCTGAAAAGTGTAACTCAGTTTTACAATTCTTGCTTACATATAGTATGACACTAATTTTTGCCTAATGATATCTTCTAAGAAATTGAAAAACCATATTTTTGGATTTTGCTACTATTTTAAAGGTAGGGAAAAGCAACCTCTTCATGGAATAATTAACAAGTTTTACAAATCACTGAAGTGAACACTTGTGAAACTCCTGAGTAATTTAGAATAATCAATTCAAAGCATGCTTTTTGAAGAGAAAAAAAAAGAAATTTTTATATCCACATAGAATTATAGATATAGAAGTTAATATTTGGGATTTCAGTAAGAAAACACACTGAGCCCCTTTTTATTTCATTTCCACCTGTAGAGTTTTAAGATAGCTTTCCCCACAAGTCCACGAGCAGCAAATAAAGCCCACCCTCCCGTGCTGAAGTGGCAGCTGAAGGTCGAAAGGGATTGGTCAGTAATAGTCAGGAGCCAAGCATGCTTTGTGCCAGAGAGAGCCTGCATGGCTAACAAAGCAATTAGTAGCCTTTCTCTGATGCGTAGTGGCATCTTCATGCTTTATCCAATTACTCAGAATATATCAGGAGTTATTTTACGCTGGTGTTATTTTATGAAGAATAAAAATCCTATACCGCAAGTCTAAAGGCTGTTCTCTCATCTACTCTCTCAAGTGTGGAAGACTGGCTGAGGCCATGAAAGTGAATTTGGTCTCTTTGCTTATTTTCAAATGTAGCTTGTGCCTGATTACAGGCAAAATAAATACACTCGTTTGTGGGTGACACAAATTTTGATATCTTTCAGGTATAAAAATGTGCCATCCTTCCAAAAGCTCACTACTACTGAGAAATATTAGCTACATTGTCAGAGTTATATACAGGGTAACTAAGAGGAACAGATCAGATGCAAGGGGTGAGGGGAACCCACACTAAGTTTAAGGAGGAATGATGCCTATGTACTGATGGTCATATTTTGAAGTGGGAGAATTAAAAGGGGGAACTATAACTTTTAAATCTTATCCAAACCAGAGGCTTCTGCTGACATCAATAGAACTCTTACTCATTTTACTAGCAACGCAGTTGAACACATATATTAACACTAAAAGGTTATATTGTATTTTATTTGATTGAGAGGAAGAAGGGGAGGGAATTGCTTTGTGCCCATTAACAGTGTGATATCAAAATGGAAATGTATGTCTTCCGGGATGAAGTCTAATAAATAATTGAGAACCACTGTGATGCCTGACACTTTACTACCAAACACTTGTGTTTAATAGTTCTTTTTAGATCATCTAATAGAAGCAAGATAAATATACACCCAAAAATAGGCCTGTGCTCACCTAGATTTGAGATACAAATTCTTCTTCTCCTTGCTAATTAAAGGGAGAGAACAAGGTATTTCTTACCTGCACATGATTTCGTGTGTGAGCAAGACTCGGCACATTTCTGGGTTCTTGTCTTGGCCTTCATACACTATGGCCTGTAAACAAAGGCACGAATTGAGCTAAAAATGGAACCAAGTAGCAAAGAACAAACTATCGCAATTGAGTACTTGATCATTTCACCATTGCTGGGTGCCAATTAGCTTTTGGGAGCCCAAGACTGTCTGTTTCAAGATACGTTGTTAAGGATCAACCCAAATCAAGTAGAGGACATATGTTCCTCTTTGTCCCGTCAACCACATTATTAAGACGCACACCTTTGGATCAGTGTGTGAGATGAACTTCTGTTGTCAAGACAACCACAATTCTCCTTTCAATTCAGAATAAAATAAATCTAATCAACGAGGAGGAAAAGCCTGGAAGGTTTAGCAGATTCGGATACTAGTGATTTAAAATATAGAAAAGCACGTGGATTTGATTTTTAAATATGTGTTTGTCGCCTCATTTTACTACTTCTAATGCCAACGTTTAGTGTTCCAGAGATGAGTAGCAGAAAACAAGTGGGGGTATGGCTGATGAGTCCATTCACTAACTGTGTCTTCTTTGAGATGATTCATCAATCAGGGAAAATCCTTCCTTCCACCTACAGGCTGAAAACATGTGCTCCCCAGGGTGTACACCCACCCAAACAGTAATATTTGCCGGCATATGCTGTGTGTGTGGGCTTAAGCCATAGAGTTATCTCCCTCAACTGAGAAGAATTACATCTGACTCCCAAAATTTAGATTCCAAATCACCTCATCAGCCAATACATCTTTGTCTGTTCTCAGTACTGTGCATACAAACATTTTGCTTAAAATCACCACGAAGTTTCCCTGAGAGAGCAGTTTCCTGGAAGATCTACGTGTGAATACCTGGGCCAAAGAAAAACACAGCTATTCGCAGAGCAATGCCTACATCAGGATACATATTAACTAACTTAACACTGTATCACTGCATAAGACTAACATGACACAACTTAAGATTATTAATAAAATTACTTTCACACATTTAGATAACTCTCAATTTCTTGGTGACAAAACTACTTGGTGACAAAACCAGGGACTATGCTTATTTAGGACACAGAGATGCTGCAGTAACTAACTGGTAGTTGCCTCTACTGTGCTTTGTTTATAAGCCTGGTACTTTCAGAACCTGTAAATGATGGAGACAGACTAAGACACAGTGTGTGCAGACCCTAGAGCAGACTCTGGGTGTGATATCTAACTCCATTATAGACCAAAAATTGCAACAACAAATAAAAACATGACGAAAAGTACCTGTATAAG
The DNA here is from genome assembly GCF_023721935.1 of Panthera uncia. Taxonomy (NCBI): domain Eukaryota; kingdom Metazoa; phylum Chordata; class Mammalia; order Carnivora; family Felidae; genus Panthera; species Panthera uncia. The sequence continues at coordinate 103,157,981 of NW_026057577.1, read as the reverse complement.
GAAAAAACCTTTCTCTATGACTGGCCCATCAAAACCATTTTTTTTTTATGGTTAGCCCACCATAACTCTGTATTTTTTAATGTTTTATTTGGACACAATTTTAGACTGACAGGAAATTTGCAAGAATATAAAAAGAATTACAAGATAGTCTTTAACCAGATTCCTCAAATGTTTACACTTCACTAAATCTGCTTATTCTTTTCATTTCTTTTTTCCTTAACCATGATAAGTAAACTGGAGACATACCCTAAATAGTTCAGCATGTATTTCCTTAAACCAAAGCATTCTCTTCAACAACCACAGGGCAATTATCTGAATCAGAAAATTAGCACTGATACAATACAATAATCTAATCTACAGACTTTACTGAGATTCACCAATTACAAAATAATGTCCCTCACAGTGAAAAAAAAAAATACAATACCAATCATTGCATTCAGCTGCCATGTGTCCTTTAAAACAGAACATTCCTGAGTCTGTATTTCATGATATTGACATTGTTAAAGAATATAGGGCAGGTCTTTTGTCGAATACCTTCAGTTTGGGTTTGTCTGATGTTTCCTCAGATTTAGAGTAAAGTTACCCAGTTCAAGGCCAGAATACCACAGACGTGATTCTGGGTTCTTCTCGGTGTATCAAATCACACTGTCGGCTAGTTCTATTACTATAATGGTACAGTAAACGAAAGGGTACGGTAAACTGACCATTTGGTTAAGGTGGTGCCTGCCATCCACCAGAGATGATCAGCCAGATTTCCCCACCGTGAAGTTACTCCTTCATCTTATGTAATTCATAACTATCCTATAGAGAGCTAATCTAGATTATGGTAATATCATATTATGCCTAAAATGTTCATCCACTAGTTTTAGCACACACTGATGATTCTTTCCTGTACTCTTAAAAGACCTTTTCAAACGCCCAAGAAGCTGCTTTAGTCAAGAAAATGCATTAAGTAAATCAAAAACATTTTGAAAGCCAAAAATTGTATCTGTCTGCTTTATTTATTGCAATCACTGCTAAAATCAAAGAAACACAGTAAATAACTGATTAGGTCTCATATATGGTGTTAAAAAATTCTAATCGGATGCATTTTTGTGGCATCCTATTACCACTACATGTTTTGGTTGTTAATATCCTGATAACCTCCATTTCAACTTCAGTTTTTTGTCATGCTAAACTAATACAAGTAACTTGGTAAATATATTCGTAGATATTGCAGGGTTTTCCCTCCTGTTTTAAAAAAAAAAAAAAGAAGTTTGGTTTCTTTAAGAGGAATGCATAACAGTTACATCAGACCTTCTCATTTTGATTCTTTCTAGATGAGACCAATATTATTTTTGTTGAGGCTGCTGGTTCCACTGAAATCAGTGATGATACCCAATGAAAGACACGCTGCAATACAGATATGCTCACAACTTCCCCACACAGTAGATGGTCCATGCATGCCCAGAGAGCCTGTTTTTATCTTTAGTGACTGAACATCATTTGTCGAAGGCCCAGGGCCTCTGTAATACATCTCTTTATCAAATGCCAAATTGCCACTTCACTTCTGGCAAGCAGACTCAAAATGGAGAATCTTTCTCTAAATCTAGCATATTAAAATAAAAGCATGAGTTTGCATTTGCTCAGAAATAGTTAAGCATTCCGGGGAGGGGTGGCAGCATGAAGTCTCTGCTGTCTCCCTTTCTGAGGCCTCAACAGAACAATATTTTTCAGCACATACATGCAGAGAAAGAAGTCCTACTTCTGTGACTTCTGAAATAAAAGCAAGAGAAAGAGGGAGTTTCTTCACTCTCCTATGAAGTAGAATTAAAACCCTGTAAGTACAGTGAACTGGAAGCTTAGTAGAACAGAATCAGTTACAGAGTGGAACTCAGTCACAGGCAGATCTCCCTCTGACCTCACCTGTGCAGTATTTGTTACTGAAAAAGCTGCTTAAAACACACACACACACACACACACACACACACACTCGTATGAAAGATATGGGCCAAGAAATCAACATTCTGATGAGATCCAAAATCGGAAAATATGATACATTTATTTTGCTGAATATCTCTGAAGCAGCATGTCAACAAATAGACCTTTTAAAAATGCCACCAAGCTCTCCCTCCAACTTACACATACAGCTGATAGCCACACATCAACTCTCTACCATCTACATTTCATACACCGTAAAGACGGGTTCACAGTTCAGCAAACCCAGACTTTAAGCCTAAAAGGAAAGGGATCTTCTAATACCAACTTAGAAGTTTCTGCTTTTCTTACTAATTTAAATATGTGCCTCTGTGGGGTGTGAATCAAGCGCCCTGAGCCTGGATCAGCTGGGAGATCACAGAAGCATATAAACGGCATTGACTATTTTAAGTGAAACCATTTTAATAGACAGCTGGTTTAGGGCCCAGACAATGGGACACCAAGAAGAAGGCTTATTTTCATCCTCCACAGTAAATCATGCGTCTGCTCACTGAGAGGAAGGTAGTCTGCTGTGAGAATGACAAAGACAACAGTGATTTAAATAAATCAATGTGTTTATCAGGAGTACAGACCTGAGGCCTATTAACAGACATGGGCAGGATGGGGAGAGAAAGTATATAAAATATATTATTTAAATAAATGAATTGATGGCAAAGCAAGTTAGGGTTTTAACCTAAGAAATACAAAATGCAATTATCAAGTAGAAAACAATATCGACCGTAATCCTTCCAATGGCAAGTAAATCGCTGACAGTGACAGGAATACTTGTACAGAAAGAAAAGCGAAAGAATAAACAGCACTAACTTCATCTCAACTTTAAAAACCTGATGCAATTGATAAAGAAGTTGTCGAAAGTGACACATGTGGAGCGGATTTAGCTTTCTGATATACCAACCTCCCTTTTCTTAATGCCCTCTTCTAATAAGCAGAAAGAAAATAGCAAATTATTTTTAACACTCCGTTAATTTTCAGGTTGAGGGTTTTTTCCAGAATAGTTTTTTTAGTGAACAAAAAAGAGGAAAAAAAATAGGAATCGTTAAACTTTCATAGCTTTATGCAACAGCAGTAACAGAAGTTTTACTGCGAGAGAATAAAATGCCATCAATTTCAAATGCCCAATTATAAATTCACCTATATCATCTGTGAAAAGGAATAAATCAATCAGTAGAAAAAAATCTGCCTCAGTTGCCACTATTTTAGATGGCATTTGGTAAAGTGTGGTTCATCCTTGCTTTTCCAAAATATCACTGGGTCTTAAAAGTTAATTGAAACTTACTATGGATAAAGACCACACAGTGAAAGGAAAGATACACAGTGAACATGCACCAGGATCACACTTCAATAGCATGCCAAAGGAAATACAGAGAATTGAGCACGGCTTTTCTTTGTTTACTTTTCTAATAGTTTTAACTCTTTGTGTTCTATGCCAAAACAAAGAGGGTGAGGAAAATACTTTTGACTTTGGTTCTTCAAATCCAAAAGGGTTTGAGGAGTAAATGTTTTCATTAAGAGTCTTTTCTGGGTTACAATCAAATAGTAGGAGACTTCTCATCATTAGAGGGAAGGAAGGAAGGAAGGAAGGAAGGAAGGAAGGAAGGAAGGAAGGAAGAAAGAAAGAAGGAAGGGAGGGAGAAAGAAAAGAAAAAAGAGAAAGAGGAAAAGAAAGAAAGAAAGAAAGAAAGAAAGAAAAAGAAAGAGAAGGAAAGAAAGAGAAGGAAAGAAAGAAAGAAAGGGAGGTTACCCATAACTAACCCAAACTCCTAATTTTCCTTTTAAATAAAAATAGTAACCTTGAAAATATGTTACTTCATTTTCTACATACAAAATAAAGGCCAAACCTAATTTGTCACCTTCAAGAATAAGTTCATGAATGTACAAAGTACCTCCTTCAACCAGAAGTAAAATGTCCTCTAAATACAGACTGTCAACAAGCCTTTGGTAGCAAGTTAGCAAGAATTGGAACTAATCAAAAAATAATATGAACACCTACAATATCAATGTACTGTACTATTAATCATTGCATTCAACCACCAAGTTATATTACTTGTCATTTAAAAAAAAAAAGTGCTAGCTTATGTGATCCCAGAAATTTCCAGAAGGTGAAGGAGCCCTAGTTAAAAATTAACCTGTGCCAAAGGAAACACTACAAATCTGACATTTCATAAACAATTGTGTCAAACAGCAATCCAACATTAATAGTGGGACAAAATAAAAAATTATTTTGCTTCAATTAGCAGCTTGGCTACTGGTGAACAAATTATAAAGATGTAATTTCAGCTCAGCAGCTAAGCAGGCCTGTTTTCAGAACTGAATTAGGAAAGTTGCAAAGGAATGATATCATATTCAGTATACCATTCAGTTACATCACAGCCTTGAATAAAAAGAGAATGTGTAGGGGCGCCTGGGTGGCGCAGTCGGTTAAGCGTCCGACTTCAGCCAGGTCACGATCTCGCGGTCCGTGAGTTCGAGCCCCGCGTCAGGCTCTGGGCTGATGGCTCGGAGCCTGGAGCCTGTTTCCGATTCTGTGTCTCCCTCTCTCTCTGCCCCTCCCCCGTTCATGCTCTGTCTCTCTCTGTCCCAAAAATAAATAAAAAACGTTGAAAAAAAAAATTTTTAAAAAAGAGAATGTGTATCAAAAGCAGTTAGCTTTAGAATACATCTTTAATGTCTCAAAGAAATGAAATCCCTTATGTTATTCAAGCACCAAGATAAAAATTGAATCATTCTAACAATCCCATATTATATTTCTTTTTCTAACAGTAATGAGATATTTCACTCATATGATAATTATATTTACATGTATATTAGTAGATACAGCTGGTTTTGTCAACCCAATGGGACAATAATAATAATAATAAAATAATAAAAGCAGCTAATTTATTAAGCACTTAATATGTGCCAGTCACTATTCTAAGCACTTTGCATGTATGAATTCTCACAACAGAGCTTCAAGGTAGGTGCTATCATTATTTTCATTAGTTTGGCTCCAAATGCTTACATATTTTAATTATTCACTGAGACCAAATCATTTTTACTCAACAACTATATAAACAATTCACCAACATCCAAACACTCCTTCACTCCTGTCACCAATATAAGTAAAGACCTAAGAACAGACTATTGGTGTAGTCATCGGAGTTCGATAAATGCATCACTACTAATATGTTCGTTTTTAATGCTGTTCAAACATTCACATGGAAACAGCTCTAGCGTAAATATCCCTGAACAAATGGCTGTATATTATCCAGGAGGGAGCAGTTGGACCGCCAGACTGGGGAAGTACTAGGCCATCTGGCTCCGGCAATCTCTCCAAAACCATCAGCTTTGTTTTCACCCCCAGACTCCAAACAACACATTTTCCACTGTGATGAGTTTACATTTTCCCAAACACAGGTCCTGATCATGCATAAAAATTCCAAACTTCTTCATTCCTCTATGTGCAAGGAAATTTAAATCACCTGCATTTTTGACATGTTACCAAAGGAGAGAGAAAGCTGCTGAAATATGGCTCCTGACTATAAACTTGCCCTGTCTTTTTTTGTTTGTTTGTTTCCCCAAATGTATGAAAGAACCTCTCTACTGGCCTGTGAATTCCTTTCGAACTTATTGATATACTAAAAATGTGTTTATCTACCAATGAAGAACCATGAACTGAAAGGGTGGTTAATCAAATCTACGCAGCTGTGGCAGGATATAATGAAACAATCAATAGGAAAAAATGCACTTGCATCAATAACTTAAAGTACTGGGAACATCAAAAGAAATATCTAAAGAAGATTAGTTTGTAAGATAAATATGACAGCATTTCTGATTATTGTACTTTGGACTTCCCACTATGCTAGGACCTTTTTAAGGTTCCCTTACCACATCACCTCCCTTCAAATCCATACATGACAAAGATTATGTGACTATCATTTTCCCCTTTCCAAAAAAGAGCTTCTGTCTGGGGGCAAGAGTATTTAGTTTTAGATAACTTTATGGAATTTGGTACTCTTTGTTTGAATTATAAAAATGTCACTTTTTTAAAGCAAGATGGTAGGAGGGAAGATAAGTTAAAGGCTTTTTTTAACTATTTAATGTTAACTCACCAAAGCAATCACATAACATAATTATATTTCAAATACTACATGAAAATCTGAAATGAGCCACATTAAACCTCAGACCTCCCCCACTGGGGTCATTTGAACTTCTGTAGTAGATATTGTTTCTGAATGCAACAGCCATAAACTTCTGGATCCTACAGGCCTTTTTGCATGCTCTCTAATGGAATACCAAAAACAGCAATGACACAAAAACAACCTATTTTTAGTCCAGCTAAACTTGGTTTTGAACAACCCTTCCCAAAAGCAAGCCTCTTATTTTCTAGTTGGTGGATGAATTTTTTAAATATCATTACATCCTTTGTGTTTTATGAGAGAGGCATGGGAATAAGGGGGCTCAGATTCTTACACATTCACTTGTAATAAAACTTCATCATTCCCAGTTGAGTCCAAAATTAAGAGTCATTACCCAAAATAGTGTAATGAGACACTTTGAAAAGGTGTGAAATACTGTGTCACACTAATACATCTTGGTTGATTGAGTACATTTCTGTTTGACTTCAATGCTGCTAACTCCACCCAAGTTCAAGAACATTGTATGAAAATATAGAATGCACAGCTAGTTTTGGATTCTCCTTGCCAAAGATTCCCTTTGAGTTTTAACCCCAACTTGTGAGTCAAAGATAAGACATCACACACAAAATCTGCCTCTGTGATATGAAAAATGTTACAAGCAAGCAGCTAAGAGGAGACACTTGAACTGTGGCTAGGTATTCCTTCCAAAAATTATGATGTTATTAGAACTCATCCTAGCATTGAAATTATCCCATTCTTTACTCTAAACATCAAAATCCTGACTCTATCTGGAAGAATTTCACAGGGGAAAAAAATTGTAACCATTTAATCAGTCAGCTTATGTCAAGCCTTACTTGAACGGGTCACTTCATATTTAACTAAAATAAAAAAAATTAAGAAATTTTAAATCAGACGTGGTAGTTAATTATCATAGAATAATTTCAAGCTTGTTGAGAATCTGCTGTTTCACCAATCAAGGCTAAAATATAATAATAATGTCACAGCAAGAAAAGTTATGCTTCTTCACACTGAACTCTTTTTGAAGACTATTGTATTAACTATGTATACAAGTAGCTAACCTACTTCCCAAACTCTTACAGCACATAATCAACAAACAAACAGATAATGGTCAGGGATTGCCTTTCAAAGCGAAAGCTACCACAGAATGCATTAGACAATTATTATGAGAGCAAACAGGTATGCCTCAAAAAAAAAAAAAATCACTTTCTCTTGGTATTTTTGGACTTAATTCAGATAATTATTTAAACCTTTTTCAGGTCTCTCCCCACCAAAATATATAATTGTATACATTTATAATTTTAACTTTCAGTGAGATGTCATATTATGGCAAATGACTTTCTCATATCTGTTATTATTAAAAATAAATTGTATCTTGATCTAGTTCCCCACCTCCAACTCATAGAATTTATAATACCATGCAGTCAAAAAATGCCCTAAGAGTTTTTAAGCTCTATGACCTTGTTAGTAAAATGATATTTGATGTATTGCTTTATAAAAATCAAGATTATTCTCCCACCATATGAGACTGCATAAAGTCAGTTCATTTCATAATTGGAAAATCAATTCTTGGTGGCACTTTTTGTTTAAGGGGTCTAAAATAAAGTTTTGAAAGCAGTTAATCACTCCAAACATGTCCCAGTTTTGAACTCCTTAAAATTGTTCATTTCATAGTGCTGCCTATAATTTAATATTTAAGTGGACAATGTTGCACAAGCAGACAGGTTTGTGGGGATTTTTTATCTTTGAAAAGTAAATTCTAATAAATACATATGGAATATGTATTAGAGTTCATACTTTCCCCTCCCCCACCTTTTCTTTCCTCTGATGAGAATGGCAGGAAACGATACGTATGGTATCAAAGACAATTTTTTAAAACAAAACTCCACTTAAGACATTTTTGTTTTGATACAGTAAAAAAAAAATGTTACTGAAATCAGGCTTTTCTGTTTCTGCTTGGCAGGATAAAAAAAATTTTCTAACTAACAAAATACAATGTGTTCAAATGAAAGGGAATTATCCTATATAATAATCAAAACCAGTAAAGAAAAGAAGACCAAAAGTACAAATGTGAATTTACTCTGACCAATCAACAAAGAATTAAATCTTCAGGAAAGCCAAATATTTTGGGCAAATAACTTAAAATAGATTTCAATATGTATTTATTTATTATTGTTAAAACTACATTTCATACCCTCGTGTTTTTTTCTTAGTTCACTATGAAATATGAGACTAATAATCAAAGTTAGCTATTATTGAAAAGTTCTTGCTGAGTATATTTTAAAACTTCCAACAGCTTATGAATGTGCATTGTGTACAACATATTTAAGCCATGCTTATCTAAAAACAATTTTTAAATGTGCATGTATGCCCTAATTTGAAAACTTCTAAGTCAGTATCTATTAAAGAAGATCACCCTCCTTATTTTAAAGGGAATATTTTAAAATCGCAATCAAGCAAATAAGTTTTATTCATCTTACTAAATTGGTAGTTGGTACACTTTGATAACTTTTCTCTTTGTTCTAATTTCTTTCCCCCACCCAGTAAAGCTGGCTTCTTTTTTGTTACTAAGTCCTCCAACTACCTAAGCAGCTACTTAATTCTGAAACTAAACTATGCCTTAAAATTAAAAAAAAAAAAAAAAAAAAGGCTCCTGTGCCTCATTAAAACGTCAGGCCTCTTTTCTGACTCGGCTCATAATTGTATCTTTTAAACCATAACTCAACCTTAATGTATAATGCTTGACACACGCGTGTTGGGGAGTTTCAGAAAATGCCGTCTATATACCTTTAAGACCACAAGCTCACTCTCGCTGCCTGGCTTCTTGCCAAACTCGGAGGCAAAAGCAGGAGGATTTTTACAAAATACTCCGTAACAATTGTTGCTCCCTCTTCCAACAGTACTACTACCACAACCTCCTTTTAAGACAAAAAAAAAAAAAAAGAAAAGAAAGAAAGAAAGAAAAGAAAAAAGAAAAGAAAAGAAAAGAAAAGAAAAGAAAAGAAAAGAAAAGAAAAGAAAAATCTGTGGAGTGGGTCATCTCTGCTCTCAGCTCACCTCACCGTTGCTAAGGAAGCTACCTAGCCCCCCTCCCTCCTCACGCACTTCCCTACCCTATACCTCCCTGGAGAGGCCCGGATGGTTTGGATCTCACAAGTTCAGCCCACTCTACACCAAGGTCCCAGGGCACCTTTTGCGCCCCCTGGGGCTCTTCCGCAGGGTCAAAGGAAGTTCAGCACTTACTCTCCCCACTCAGCACCCTGTAGTGTTAACGCACAAGGCCTGGGTTTCCCTTGGTGGGAAGGAGCCGTCGAGCCACCTTCCCCACGCGGCAGGCGTGTGTGTGTGTGTGTGTGTGTGTGTGTGTGTGTGTGTGTGTGTAATCACTTGCAAGGCTGCGCTGAGAGTGCGGTCTGAGGTCTGCCCTGGAGTTGAGAGTTCGAGTTCCAGGCCCGGTCCTAGGGAGTAGCCAGCCTCTTGGCTTCCCCAAATTTAGAGGCGCTAGAGTCACCCCGCGGCGCGAAATTAAGAAACTTACTTGTTTTGTCATGGAGTCAATGAGGCGCACGTAGAAATCCTGCTCCGTCCTTATCCCTGGGGGAGAGGGGAAGGGGAGTGGGGAACGAAGGAAAATTAAGTGAGAGAGGATCCGCCGCTAAATAAACAAACAAACAACAAAGAATGGGGTTCCAAGGCGTATGCAACGCCTACTCTCCCAGAGAAGCCCAGGCAGGACACCACCACCCCCATCTTCCCCAGTGTCCAGAGAGGGGCCAGTCCCTATGCACAGCAGCTGAGAATGGGGCGGGACCCCCACCTGGCTACTCTCACTTCTCTAGTTGGGAGCCCCTCTGCGCGCTCTCTGGGAGCCATCAAGGCCACGACTGCTCTAGCTCCCTGAGCCCAAGGACTTAGGGCCTGGAGTCTGAACTCAGCCTCCCTTAGGAATGGGAGGAAGAAAGGAATTGGCCCTGCGAGGGCCAGGGCTCCACACCTGGCCCCAGGTGTGCTCGAGCCCGCCGGCCGCCCTCCGGCTACTCGGGGCCTGCTTGCGTGAAACCTCCTCAGGTGAAACTTAGGGGAGGCCTGGTGACCCCGAGGACGGTGGAAAACCGAGCGTGCTCAGGGCTCTCGTCCACCTGGATCTGGCTGCGTCCCCTGCCCTCACCCAGAGCCCCAGGGTGCCGGCGCCGACCCGACCCGACCTGAGCCTCACCATTGCTGTAGAGGAGCTGGAGCCGGTAGTGAATCCCGTTATTGGTCTTTTCGCTGTTGGCTTCCTGGGTTTCAGCGAGACGCAAAGACACAACAAGAGACGCAGGAGAGAGGTCGGCGTGAGCGAGTGGACCGACTTCGAGGCAACTTTCCCGAAGAAGGGACCCCCGGCCGGGGAACCGGACAGGCCCAGGAGCAGCAGAAATTGCGGCCAACTGTGATCCCTCTGCCGCCCTCCCGACCCTTACTGCTCCCTCTTCCCTTCCAGAAAATTCCGTGGGGCCTGGGGGCTCGGGCCTGGGTCAGCAGAGGCAGGAGCCGCGCGTGGTCGCGCCATTGAGGGCGGGTTCATCCCAGGCGCCCTCGACTCTGGAGTGCGAAGCCGGGCTCGCCTCTCTCCAGCTCTGGGGCTCCACGCGAACTTTTTGGAGCAGAACCTCATGGATGAGGAGCCCGGGTTCGCCCGGGACGGGAAGTGGCTTGGGGGACCCCGCTCAGGAGTGTGTTATGGACGCTTTGCACTCGCCCAGGAGCGCGCCTCCCGAAGCGGCTGGGCCTGCTCCCCGGTCGGGGGCGAGGGGCAGCGGCGCTGCGCCCACTTACTTTTTCCTTCTCCACGAACCCAACAAAGGCTGTCCTCTCGATCT